>NW_006435762.1:1807087-1871488 GCF_000325575.1 Pteropus alecto
CAACTAAGAATCCTCAGACACCACCTGGTGTCCTGCAGTACAACTCAGTTCTGACACTGTCTACGTGGTGGTAGACAGGTCCCCGTGTTAAGGGTTTTGTCCTACAAGACTATTCTTTCCACCACACTTTAGACACCAATTGTAAGCCCAGTTGTTATCTGTGCTTCTGACTGACCAACTATAGATTGGAGATTCCAATAACTCCTTGCAAATCAGGATGCCAATTGCAAGCCCAGGTTGTAATCTGTACTCCTGACCAACTGGCTATAAATCAGAAGTTACTACGATCCCCTCGGGTTCCATTAATTTGCTAGAGCAGCTCACAGAACTCAGAAAACCCATTTACTTCACAGATCTCTGGTTTATTATAAAAGGATACAACTCAGGAACAGCTGGAAAAGGTCTGGGGAAAGGGTGCAGAGCTTCCATGCCCTGCCAGTACCTCCATATGTTCACCAGCCCAGAAGCTTCCCAACCTGTCCTTTGGGGGTTTTAAGGAAGTTTCATCATATAGTCATGATTGATTAAATTATTGGTCATTGGTGATTGATTCAAACTCCAGCCTTGTTCTCCTTGGGGGTAGGTGAAGGGTTGGGGGGAGTACAGAGGAATTGAAAGTTCCAAACTTTTAATCACATGATTCGGTTCACTGGCATTAAGCCCTTATCCTTAGTTTTAGTATAAAAGTCACCTCATTAACATAACAAGAGGCACCTTTACAGCTCTCATCACAGAAATCCCCAAGGGTTTTAGGATCTGTGTCAGAACTGGATGGAGACTACATATACATTCTTATTAGAGATCACAATATCACACACTCCCTTCCCTGAATTTTGGGTCCACTTGCCTCATAAAGTAGTTGCCAAGCTGCAGGTTTTGAATGTCTACACACATGAAGAGAATTTTACTGGACTCTGAAGTATGGAGAGAATTCAGGAAAATACCAGTCTAAGATAGAAGCGGGAAGAAATTGCTGGGCCTTGGGGAGGAGATGGGTGTGTTGGTGTCTCTAATGAGAACTGTCATGCCCCATGGATGCAGAATGCTCAGGGAATTGGCCTTTAGGTGTGAAGGCTACCAATGCTGGCATGAAGACCTTTCCCCTGCCCAACCTTGGGTCAAGAGTGGCAGAGAGGCTGCCAACAGAGGACCTTTGAGAACCCTGCACATGAGTGACTGTTGTAGACCAAAGAGCAGGACCCTGTCCTAGGACTTGCGCCATTCTGAGGACCTAGAAAGAATTTCCTGTCTGATAATGATTAGCTCAGATTATATTTGGTTTAGCTGAGAAAGTAAAAACTAATATGTATTATTTCTTGTGTTAGGCAATAAAACAAACATCTAATACAAATGTAGAACACCCTTCCTTAGCTTGTTAAGCATGCATGAATTTAATTTAACTTTGTCTATTTATGAATGTTATTTATATGCACATATATATTTACCTTTACAAGACAATGTAACATGGCACTCTGCTTTTTAGAAGTTTTGGATCTGCTTTTTATAGTTTTTCCACCCTTTCTTCATTTTTACTACATAACTTCCTTATTTCTGAACTGCTCATCATATTTAGATCTGGATTTACTTTTAGGCAATAAAATTATTGAAATATAAATAACATGTTGACATAGTAAGCAGGAATTTTGAAAATGTATTTACAACATGAGAAAGTGTTTATGATACACTATTCAGTAAAATAAAAACAATACAGATTGATGCAGTTTGATTTGAACTCTGTATTTCAAAGAAAATGTAGCAGATATAACTTGAGTCACAAACAGTATTGAAATGGATTGAGAAACTCTAATTAGCTAGTGACGGGGCTGTGCTAGTTTGATGAGTACATGTCATGGAGAACTTTGCTTTAATTTTTCTTCTTGAAAAACAAAATGAGGGAGTAAGTTTCCTACACGAATGCCTTAAAGGAAGACCTAGGGAAAAGGGAAGGTGACTTAGGGTTAACCTGCTACCCGGTAGAGAGATATATGTACAGAGAGATTGAAAAATAAATAAAGCAGAAATTGAAGTAGGTGAAGATATAGTTAGAAATATGGAGTATGGAAAAGAAATTTATAAATATTGTTGGGGAGGAAGAATTTCCTTCTGCCCTACAAAGGTTCTTTCGGCTGGTTTTATAATCAAATCAACATGAGACAGATTAACCGGAGAAAATCAAATTTTATTTCATATGTATGAGGCCCTCACATATACGAGAGGTTTGAAGACAGAAAGGTAAAAAAAGGTATATATTCCATTGTGAGCCAAGAAATGGGGTAGGAGCCTGGGGATTCAGAGGGCAGGAGAGTAATTCACAGGATGATAAGAAGGAGCAGATGTTCAGTAATTAGGTGTCTGTCCTGCCATACAGATAGGTCATAAAAAGTTGTTTCTGTAATAACTCTTATTATGGGCAAGGCCCCCAATTTATGTTCTTTAAGAGAGAGGTGAAAGTTTCTCTTGAGCCCACAGTGTCTCAGTTGCTTTTAGCTCAAAATGATCCTCATGCCACTGTGGCATATGTTGGGGAGGCTGGTTCTGGACCTCTTCAGTGGAAATACAGAAACGGATCAGATATTTGAGAATAGAAATAAATACACCAAAATAAATACAACAAAGATTCTTTCCCAGTAGTGGCTTTATGAGATGTTTAATTTTCTTTTGAAAGTTTTCTACAGTGCCTACTTTGTCAACAATGGTAATGTATTACTTTTATAATCATAAAAATATGTTTAAATGTTTATGCATGAGATAAATTTGAATTAGCATACACCAAGGCTCTCCTTTAAATTAAGAAGATACTGTAAGCTCTAGTTTTTAAAATTCTGACTACGTTTCTTTTTGAGGAGAAAGTTCTACTATGTCACCTTTAAAAGGATGTTAGTGCTGACTGATACACAATGACATATGCTAAACGAATCTTTAAATTAATTTGGCTTGTCATTTATGGGCTGTATCAGGTTGTTCATATTCTTTCTTTTATTTTTAAGAATTCACATGTGTGTAGGGGCTGCTGAAGGGTACAAGATAGTAAATGGCCTGTGGACAATAATTTTGCATGAGTAATTCCTTTAGAGTTCATCTTGGAATCCAACCTGTAATCTTGGTCTTGTTTACCTCTCTGTTTTCTAGTTGAGCTCATTGACTGACATATTTGAAAAGTGTAAGTAGATTCTAGAATGAATATTACCAACAACATCAAAAAAGAAAATTTTAGTGAGTTAGAAACCACCCCCAAATTTGTCATCTGGAGTTGTCTTTGTCTTCATTTTATGGGGGAGGTGGGAATAGAGGAGGAGAAGGAAAAGTGGATTAACTCTTTCTGCTGTCCCTTAACATTTCAGGAAATGATTATAAAAAAAGACTCATTCTCTCTATCTCATAGGGATGTTGTCAGGGTTTTTAGTAAAGTATTCTAAGAGTTTTGCCCAAGACGCTAAAGAGCATGCTAAACCTAAACCATATCCACTGTTTTACAAACTAATTTGTTTCTCCCTTTTTATGTTTAGAAATGTTTTTAAGACTAGTTAGTACATTACATCCTTTTTCCTCTTCTATTCACTGAAAGAAACACTTCATATAAGGTCTTGAACTTTGTGAGTTAGGTATGAGGACATAGAGAATAGCTTTTTAATATTTAAGTTGCTCCTAATCAAAAGAAAAGCTGTCAAAAATTGATAAGAGAAAGAGTCAACATATTACTTATGAGATGACATTTTGATAATGTGTGATTTAAGTTGGAAATATGTGCATTAAATTTCTGTGAAAATAGTCGTGAGAATATTAGGCATATATTTTGACGTAAGAACATTTAAAAGTAATCTGAATTATTTCTTAGGGCTCAAAATACATTTCTGAACAATTGAATTTGTCAAGCCCTATTATTAAATTTTTTAACAAAGAAACGAAAATAGCATTAAATATTGAAATTTACTTTCAAATAATATATTTTAAAAATTAATCTTTAATATTATCGTTATATAATTTTTGTACTTACACCAAATGTTGTTAGTCTTAGTTCAATACATTTTAAAATGTATTGTGTTCAGAGTTGATTTTAACTATAGTTTGTTTTATAACAAGCGATTATTAATAAATATCTGTTTATCGATTCAATTAACCAGAAATCTGTTTGCCATTATTATTTCTAAAAAACATAACAAATAATCTACAGTTTGGAGTGTTTCTTAACTATGTCTATTAAAAATAATCTTCTAGATATAGTTTTATGTATCTCTCGATTAAGAATTTGTTACTTTTCAGTGTTGTTGGAAGGAAAAATTTTTCTTTTACCTATCTAGGTTCTTTGGCTGATGAAACACAGATTAACAGGAGAAAAACAAGTTTTTAATTTTGTATGTACTGGAGTCCCTCAAAAAATGAGACCCAAGGCCAAGTCAGACAGCTGAGGCTTATACGGTATCCTGAGCAAAGGAATGGGACAAGGGCTTCAAAAGGGAGGAGAGTAATTCACAGGACAGGTAGAAGATGTTTGCTAGTTAGATATTTGCCCTGCCATACGGGTAGGTCATTCAGATAAAACTTATCTCTGATATTAACTCTTTCCTTGAGCCAGGCACCCTATCTAGATTCTCTTAGGTAGTTAAGGGAGAGGTAAAAGTTTTTCTTGAGTTTGCTGGGTCTCGATTGCCTTCGACTCAAAATAACCCACATACCAAAGTTTAGGGTGGCATATTCTGCTCCCCTTCACTGTGTTTTCTCTTCTTCAGTTACAGCATCAGTGGGGCTTTGTCCAGGTTCCTGAAAGCAGGCTTCCACCTTAGTGACCTTAGCGGCTTACTTTCAAGTATAGGCAATTGTATTTGCACCCAATAAATATCTCATCCTTATTACATTTTTATATTCACAGAAATATGAAAATAAAATTTATTCTCAACAACTGACATTTTACCATAGTTTTTGAGTGTTTTTTTCTTGTGAATTATTCCATTTCAAATATCATCTATGGCTTGAATTTTTTAATAAACTGTTTGTTGCAAGAAGCATTCCCAGGAAGCAGAGTCTAACAGGGAGATTCATCTGCAAGAATTTTATTCAGAAGTGCCCTTAGGATCAACAGCTGTAGAAAGAAAGGATAGGAAACAGATATGAGCTGAAGGAGAAGTTGGGGCCCGATGTAGTCTCACCAAAACTTCAGTTTATTTCAAGAGCTCTGAGATGGCCCTTTAGAGCTGTGCTGACTTGGGGCCAGAGCCTGTGCTTTGTTACTCTGTACCAGTCACTGAATTTGGGCTGCCCCAACGAGGGAACATATCCTTGGATAAAGAGCTACCTTGAACACAGGCAGGTCTCAAACAGGGATGACAGCTGAAGGCTATATCCGGGCAGCACCCATGCCACCTAAGGCAGAAGTCCTTCATGTCTAAAGGAGAATGTGGGTGGTATATCGTAGCATCCACTACAGTAGACAACCACGAGCAGAGTTGGATATTTTCACCAAATCTACATTGAGCTGTGTTGAGCTGAGGAACATTCACAGCCTTGGCACACAAAATCAATGAGCAGATGCTTCTTTCTTTTCCTATCTTTTTGCTTGCCTGACATTTTAGCTTTCTTTGCATATTTAGAAGACCAACCAGTGATGTGCTTTGTTTTCTGAGCTTTTATGTAGTACAAATCAACATAAAGATTGGGATAGATTTAACTGACAATGCTTCTGTTGTATTGTTCTCTATGTGTAGTTCTCCTAAAAATATTTGGTAGATCTTAATATAGTTTCTCTTTTGACCTTGTTTAATTTGAATGGACACTTTTAATTAGAGCCTGCAAAATTTCTAAATGTGCCATATGGTTTGCATAAAAGATTTAGAATAGAAGGAAGGATAATTATTGTCTGTGGAATAGTTAAAAGAATGTTCAGCTAGCAAACTATCCAATGTGATTCAGATGTAAAAGACAAACTGAAGGAACAGTAATCAGTTTTGAATTATATGTAATGATTCTTTTCTATAGAATTTGTGGGTAAAACCTTACTAAAAGTAGTAAAGAGTCACTTCTTCCAAAACGTACATGTTTTATAGTGATCGAATGTAACTTACTCTATCATGTTTTCATAGCAGTTACTTGGAAATATGTTAAACCTTGAAAAAAGAACATTAGTTCTCTGATTGTATAACATTTTTGAAAAATTTTATGTGTGGTAAATATTGATGCTTTTTTCTTTATTCAGATTTTGACATGTGAAAATAGGCTTTGCCTATAGTCCATCTTAAGTTAGTTAGGAAGTTACAGGAAACTGTAGGAAAGACATGATTTGAACCATGATATAGTTTATAGAATACATAATATACTGTCTGATAAATAGAGATTAGCAGCCAGGTGCCATGGCTGATTTCAGTTGTCTGTTTTGGAGACATAATGCATGTAATTTTAAAAATATAGAAGTGATTTCATTCTCATTATAATATGTATAAATAATGAAGGGAAAGCAAAATTCTCTTTTTAGTAATCATTTGTATCATTTGCATTACGTTCCCCTTTACCTAGACTTAACCACTTACGGTATCAGTTCTGTGTGCGTCCTTAGTGGTCTCCTGCTAAACATTTCAAAAAACATACGTATACGCATCTATATAAATATGTTTGTGTGTACAGTCATAGATTCTAAACATTTTTATACAAGACTATGCATATATATATGATTAGAAATATACATATACACATCATGTCATGTATGCCACATATATTGTTCGAGAACTTTCTCAGCATTATGGCATAGACATATTTTCATTCCAGCATATTTAAATAGAATCTATTATTTTAAAACCGTTGCATCATATTCCATACAGTAGATTTACCATTTTTACTTTACCGATGTTAAACTTGTAGATGAGTGTTCTTTGAAGATACTGTTATTTTTTTTTATTGCAGTTCTTTTATTCAATAGATGGATAATTTTGTATTATTTTATTTATTTCTTTCAAGAATAAAGTAGTATTTTTATTCTCCATTTTGACAGAGAATAAATATTTGTAAAAATTTAAATACTGCTTTCTTACTCAGATATTGCTTAAAACTAAGACATTAGCTGTAAAATACATCTTTTATTATATTTAAAAAAATACTTATAAATCCTTCTCTTCTATGTGTTCTTTTTCTCTAAAGCACTTTTTTCTATACTTTTCTCTTTTCTTAGAATGTAAGTTCTTCCACAACATTATATAATATGCAATCGCAAATGCCAGGTTCTTCATAAATAGATGCAATCCTATAAATTAAAATCTACCATTAAATAAAATTTGTATTTTCAGTTAAACTTTCCATTTTTGAGACACTCATTGTAAAAACCTGACCTACTACAGCACATTCTTCCAATTTCTCATCAATGTCCATTCAACCAGAGCACTAACTGCTTCATAAGCTAAATTAGAGTGCCTTCTTATAGCTGATAATTCTTGGTACAGCCTCTTGAGCATCAAGTGCGAATTTCAAGAGAATCAGTCCCTGGACAAATTCAGCGTTATCAGCCTGAATCCAGACAGTTTTTGCTTCCCTTTGACTGTTACCAGCCTGTACTTTTCCATCTCTTTCATTTGTGCTGCCTTTGTGAATCCGCAAAATCACGTTCAGAACACTAGTGGAAGAAAGAGCATAGGAGCCAGAATGCATGTTTTCTTTATGAAGGCACGTCAGCCCCTCCAAATTTCCCTTCCTTAAATTCTCACTGAGAAGCTCATCTATGTCTCATTTGCCTATAGTCAGAAACTCTTAAATGATAAACCTGGAAATGCATTTTCTTTACACTGTCACATCAGGTGCTAACAGACTTTTTGTTTGTTTAAATAAGATCCACTTTTTAAAATGAATGACTTAAATCTAAATGCATTCTGTGACATTTTTTGGAATATTTCTAACATAGGTCAACTGCGTTGGTCTCTCTGACTCTTTGGAATTGAAGGCATGTCTCTTGATAAGTAGGTTGTTTTATTAGTTCTCTTTTATGGTGAGTGAGCTATCTTGTTTCAATATGACTACTTTTGCTTATATGTACATATATTTCCATCTTTTAAATTAATTACTAAATTTCTCTTAGCTATCTACTAGGCCCAAGATAGCATGCTAAGTCCCAGGCTTCATTTACTTTAGACCACATAATAAAGATTGTAGGCATCATAGTAAGAAAGAGAAAGAACACTAGATTTAGCATCAGAAACTATGGGTTTGAATCCTGGCTTTGCCATTTAGATGCTGTCAGACTTTGGCCAAATTAATTTATCTCAGCTTCAGGTTTTTTGGATTTTTTTTTTTCCGGTTTATATATGCATCTTAAACAGGACTAGTAATAGATTTTTCATTCACTTCACAGGAATTAAATAATGCTAAATTGCTTTATAACTGATTAGTGAAAGTTATAACTATAAAAAATAATTGTCCGTGTTTTTTACCCTTAATAAGCTTATGTTTTAATGGAGGAAAATAAAAATATATATATTTACAAATAACTATAAGGCAAGGTATGATGTTCGTAAGAGAGAAGGACAGAACAAAATGCTATAGGAGTTTTCCTAGGAACTAAGTCATGTCCAGTTGGAGGAATAAAGGAAGTCTTTATAGATGGTGAGAAATTTCATCTGGGACCTGAAGGTGGTAGAATTTTGACCTCTGGAAAAGGGAGAAATCACTCCTGGCACAGGGATTGGAATGAGCCAGAACACAGAGTTAGCAGAAAGCCTCTGCTGTACTGAGTGATGCGGCTGGTTAGGGCCTCGAGTACAGAAAGCAAAGTAATGAGATGTAAATTTAGAAAGGAGAGCCATAACTAGAGAAGAGCGGACCTGGAGTCAGATGTCAGGAGTTGACACTCCATCCTGTAGGGACACACTGAAAATTTTGGAAATTACCAATATACTAATAACTTTCAACAAATAACCAATAACTTTCAGGTATTGGGTTATAAAACTCTCAGATTTAAGGAGTATTTGTTTTGATGGAAGTACAGTTCTGCCAATACATCAATTTATATACTAAACTGAGCATTTCACTTTTCGGTGTAAAGTATCTACATTTGAGTTACCTTACTGATTTCGAGATTCCTGAAGGACTTCTCCTTAAATAAAAGAGTACTCTAAGGAAATCTCTTTTAGAAAAAAAGGCAATATTAATCCCAGTGGAGAAATTCAGTATCCACCCTCAAAAGCATGTGCTATGTGTGGGCCCAGAAAATAGAATGTTCCAAATTCAGATATGTTAAGATCTCTGCTGGGCGTTCTGTTAAAATTCCATTTGGTAAGTGATAGGGTGGAAAACAGAAAATGCCCCAGACTGCAAAAAGTAGTCAGGAAAGTGAGAGAATCATTAAAGTGCCAGGACAGTGAATTCAAGTAGGAGAGAGAACTGAGAGAGTGGAGGTTGTCAATATTATTGACATCTACAGAAAGGCCCCAAGTACTAGGATCGTGACATGCTATTTTCTTTGGCTATTAAGGAGTCTCAGGAAACCTTTGACCAGACAGTTTTAGCAGTATGATGAGAGAGCTAAACTGTGAGAGGAAGAGATGAGAATGAAGCAGAGACAGTAACTGTTGGACCGCTGGTTTTTGAAATTGTAGGAGAAGCACAACGGTAGGGAGAGGGGGTAGAACATGGAAGACACAGAGAAAAATAATCAATGGCAAGGGAGAGAGGAAGAGTTAGCTGAGGGAATAACTGATGTTAAGAAGCCTGAAAGATGGAAATGGAATTGGATTGAGGGCATGATGTAGAGGAATTGACTTAGAAACTCATAGGAAGAAGAGGGAGGGGAGTGGAAATAGGAGGCATTTTGTGATAGAAAAAGAACATTTTCATCAGCTAGCTCAAGGTTCACAATGAGGTTAAAGGGGAGCACCTCTTGGGACTTAAGAAGTATATGCAGGGGGACGTACAAAATTCCCAAGGCCCAGGGCAAAATGAAAATATGTGACCTTTGTTCAAAAAGTAAGGAAAAATGTGTTGTTACAGGTACTAGCATATAAAACTTATAATTTTCTTTAATGGTATTTCTCTCATCCCATCAAGCTGTTTATTTATTTGCTATTTTGCTCCTGGGGCCTGAGGATACTTGGGAAAGTGCGGATACTCACGGGTGCCAGGCAGTCCCACCTTGCAGTTCAACCCATGTGTGCCTGAACACCAACACAGTGCCCTAGCTGGGGGCAAGGGTAGTCAGTCTCTCCTTCCTGCTAGCTCAAACCCCTACTCACAATGAATAGACAAACCCCAAGCGTTCTCTGTGCTCAGACTCACTTGGTACTCGATCCGGGCTGAGTGGGAGGCTCACCCCTGCAAAATCACCATTTAGATGTCCTGTGATATTGCCAGCCTGGAGTCAGGCCAGCTGCTGCTATAACCTGCCAAAATGCCATAGATACTGTTACCCTGGCTCTCTTCCAAACTGTGCCTAGGCCCCCACAGAAAGCAGTAGTAACAACTGGGTACAGGCAGTGAGGGGATGCTGGGCAGCCTGGAAAAACCATCTCAGAGGGAAAGGGAAGGTGGTAGGAGATGGAAAGATGTGTGAGCTGAGTCCCCAAGTCCCTGGTTCATGCTTCATTGTCCCACCTGACTGCACTTAGAAAACACAAATGCCAACATAAAAGTATTAGATATTTCAAGAGCATTGAGCCAGGACCCTTTGCCATTATACTGGTCTCATGCCCTTTAAGCTGCTTCTGAGAGTGAGAGAGAGAGAGAGAGAGAGAGATAGAGAGAGAGAGAGAGAGAGAGAGAGAGAGAGGTGTGAGTTATATAAAAAGCTTAGAATAGTTTCTGTAGAATTCAATAGGGAATCAACATGAGCTGAAAGAGTTGTGAGAGTTTCTTCAATAATGCCATCTTTGGTTGATGTCTCGAGGTAAAGTAGAATAAGTGTATGGCAGGGCCACATTATGATTTTGATAGGCCTCAGGCATTTTTGCCTTAGTAGGTCCTTTTCTCCATTAAAAAAAGTTTATTTTATGATTGCAGTGATATAAAGTTGAATGTATTAATATTACATATTAAAAATATTTTCATCAACCTAAAAGGTTGAGATATCAAAATATTTCTGTGGGCCTCTGAAAGTATTATGAGTTCTAGTAGTACCTAATAACTAAGATGTCCCTGGAGGATGGTGAGTGTCATTCAGAACTGCCAAAGTAGATATGGAATGGGGTCGGAAGGAAGGATTCTGGAGGCCAATGGAGACAGCATGATGTCCTGCCTGGGCGGAGAGAGGTAGGGAAATGCTGAGGGAATGACGAATTGTTAGATATGGGCATGGAACCATAGTGAAAGGAGAGGCAAGTACTCAAGAGGAATGAGGTAGTAAACAAATGGAAGTTTGGAGTCATATTGGAAATAGTCTAGGTCTTAGGGTGTTGAAACTTTCAAAGAAAAAAGGTTCAATGCTTTGATCTAGAGATAAAGGTCAGACATAGGTCATGTAACTCTTTTATTTTTATGTTTAATTTTCTTCACTTGCTTTTCTAGATATATAATATATGAAGTCATCAATAAGTAATTCCATAGGTAGTAAATTGGGGGGAGCGACTTTTTAGATGATTCTTAAATTTTAAGAAGGAAGGATCCCTAAATTAAATTCTCTTAGTTTCAGTTTATTTGAGTTTGCTTTCCAAAAGAAATGAAAAAGGGAATATTGTCTTGTTCCAGTTGGGGGCTTTTAAATATAATCAGTGCAACAATTTTTGTAAATAGTAACTTCAGGGTTTTAATTCAGCACATTTATACTTAATTTACACATGCTAATGTTTCTGAGATAATTTTAAGCAATATAACATCAGATTATACATGAACTATTTTATAATAATAGAAGTTACATTTAACTACAGGTTAAGTGACTACATGAAAAGGAAATACAATTATTTTAATGGATTTCTAATTAAATGCTTAAATCCTGGATAGTCTAGAGGTGCACTTTAAAATTAAATTGATCTTTTTTTGGAAGTTTAGTTAAAGCTATTGTCAAAGAGAGAAAAAAATCTTTAAAAAAAGATACTCTGCTTTTAGTGATATTTTATGATAAATGATACCTGTTTTGGTAAACATCAGACAAAGAAAGGTACAGAGAAGGAAGAGAAAACAATTTTATAATGGGCAAAAAAACGAAACATATATTTTGCCAAAAAAAGTAAAACTTAAAATGTAAAACTAAAAGTAAAACTTAAAAGTAAAACAAAAAAAGTAAAACTTAAAACAAAAAAAATGTTTATTCTCTAAAGTAATAAAGTGCAAATTAAGGAAAAGTACCAATTTTACTAAATAAATGAATTAGCAAAATGTTGCATTGTTTTACTTGCACTATTTTGTTTGTGGTATTTTTTTTATGTTTTGAAATAACTTTCTCTGATTGAAAACATATATAATCATTGTCTTTTTTCCTTTCAAATGTTCTGTAATGTGGTTATGTTACATAAATAGAAAAGGACAAGGAGGAGGAGGCAACGAAGTAGCAGTAGGAGGAAGACATAAAAAGAATAAAGCAGTGAGCTTTCTACAGTTGGAAGTGTTTAATCGGAGTCTGAATAGCCATTTGTTAAAAATGTTGAAGAAGGGACTCCTCCAGTATGTAGGAGTTTGGACTACTTTATCTTTTACAGTCCTTTCAAGTTCTACAATTGAATAAATCAGTTATTCCTAGCATATTAATAAAAAATTTTTGCTAGAAAAGAAATAAGGTGGCGTTAGAAGAGACACAAAATTTAACTATATTCACAAAAAAAAATAAAGCAAAAGCAAGCTTTTGTAATATAAATAAAGAGCAACTTCAAGCATCGTACAGAAAAGATAGTGCTTCTTTCCTAGTAGCTTGAGCAAAAGTCTTCGGTGAGATTCTGATTCTTCTGGCGTGAGTCACATGCCTTCTTAATCATTGTGATTAGGGAGATGGTGTTCTCAGGCTGTCTTGGCCAACGTCCTGTGCTTACTTACCCTTTAATTTGGTGGTGGATATAGAGCAGAGAGGTAAGAATAATCCTCACTCCATCCCAACTCATAAGAGAGGAACTGTATATTCAGAGAAAAGAGGAAAATGTTCTGTGCAGACAAAAATCATTACTAGAGCCCTGTAAAATCATAAATATCAATTCATAGTTATTGCAGTTTCTATCAAACTCTAATGCATGGTATAAATGATGAGGTTTCTGGATGTTTCAAAAAAGCCAATTTGTTTTAGCCAAATTGACCATTGAAACTAGGATGTGGAAAAGAAGTGGACTAAAAGGAGATAGGGTTAATCAGAGGTATTGGAAAGGAGAGAGATCAGTTTTTAAGGTTCTTTTCTGTCCTAATTCCCAGCTTCTGGAACTTTATCCTTGTCCTCTAGCTGTCCAGTGACCGAAAGCTGTCCAAGGCTCCATATCTGCCACATTTTCTCTGCCTAGTTCTTCTTCTTGTTGCTGGCTTTCTGTCTCTCCCTCTCTCATTTCCATAAGAGATTTTAATCTTTCCCAAACCTGATATGTGGGGATAAGGCTAATCAAAACAAGCCACCCTAAGATGAAAATGCTAGCCTCACATTCACTTTCCCAGATTTTTCCTATGGACTCACATAATCAATGGGAAAGAGAAGGTTTGAGCTTGGAGGCTATCTATCTATCTATCTATCTATCTATCTATCTATCTATCTATCTATCTATCTATCTGTTTATCTTTGATCTAGCTAACAGAAGCCCAGTATATATTCTGTCTTGTATGCCAACACCTGGGAAAATATGTGTCTTTCAAGTGGTGACCTATAGAGTATCCAGAGCTTCAGGAGCCCCCTGCCCAGTTCATTTGAGACCTTTAGAGTTAGGTGTTCAATGGTTTTCAGAAGGATCCTTGAATAATTTGTACATCAACTTAGTTATCTCAATCAATTGGGCAGTCAGCCAGACAACCATTTTTCATTACCTGCCTTCAATTTCCAAGCCCTGTCTTCCCATCTCCTATTGCCCCTCTTCTCCGACTCTAGATGGGTCTCCATTCATTTAAGAAATAATATGCATCAACTAAATGCTAGAGTTATGTTAGACACAGAAGGAAAAGAAGCAGACCCGGCCACTGTCCCAAAGGTTAAAATCCCTCAGAAAAAGAAGATCATATCATTCATTCTCCTAGGGACTGAACTGTGAGTTTGGTTCAAGGCTTCTGTTTCTCTAACCCAATGTCCAGGGTGAATGATATATCCTCCCCTGGAAATGACATCTTTAGCTTTCTTCCCACAGAGGTTTTGGTCTTTCCTTAAAAACTGGGAAAGAATCAATGTATTTAGACCATGAGTTGAACTATATGTAGAAAAAATTGGCTAAGCAAAACTATATAAATTTTTGTTGGGGTAAATTTTACTGAATTGCCCACCTTCCTTTGCCTATGAAATACAAAAATAATTTTGCATATCATTAAGTATATATGAAATTGATGTTTGTAGTAAGCTCTGTGTATTAAGATTTTGTAGTAGCTCTGTGATTATGTAGTAAGCTCTGCTTTATTTTCATTGCTTGCTGCTTTCTCATACAGAGAGACTATGATGACAAAGTCATTATCACGGTATACCACAGTTTTGTCACACTCTGGTCCTCAAGCATGATATTAGGTCATGTTATAGAAGAGGCAGCAATATAATAGATCCATGAAAGCATGACTTTGGAAGCTCTATTTTCAATAGGTTATTCTAGACTTGGAAAAAAAAAATTAAAGAAATAGATAGCCTCAGAAGTTAACTTGCTATCCACATTCTTCCCTTTAGCAGAAAGACCTTATAAACCTACCAGATTATTTTCATTTCCCACTTTATTTGATTTTTAGTGACATTGACAGTATTATTCAGTCTCTTTTAAAAAGACTCTCCTTGAATACCGGGATTCAACACTGTCTGGCTCCTTTCCACCTTCTCTCATTCCTCCTTCTCAGTCTCTTTTGCTAAATTCTCCTTCTCTGTAAATTCAGCTATTCATTACTTATTTATTCTTTTTTTTTTTCAATTTTTCACCAAGTATTATTGTGCATGTGATATGGATCAGGCATTGACAGATATTGAAAATACTGTGATAAGCAAAACAAATACCATCTCTGTCCTCAAGGAGCTAACAATAGAATAAAATTGTTGGTTTCCTGGATTGGGTATGTGTGTCCTCACTGTTCTTTAAAATGAAAGGAAGACACACCAGCATGACATCTTTTCCTTCCTCCCTTCTGAGATAACTCAAAGGATCAGATTGTTAAATCAGGCTCAGGCAGATAAGAGATGTACCCAGGATTACGCTTTACTAATCATTTCAAGACTACAAACAATTCATAAGCATAGGAGACAGGAACATCCTCTGTGGCTTCTAAGGTCTTTCCACTCTGACTGCAATAGATATGCTCTCTCTAATCCAGAGTAACAGACGGGTATATGTGTGATATCTATTCTTTATACTATCAAGAACTGGGTAGAATCTAGGATTTTACCCTACTTTAAGCCAACAAATGAACCTGTTACTCTTTCATGGATGCTGACAGGAGAGATGAGACTCCTGGGTCAAAAACAAAAGACTTTATTACTCATAGCAAAAACAGTAGCCGGAGTCTCATTTGTTTGTGTCAATTTCCCATGTTCCCAAAATCCCACAGCAGTGGCACAAAGGGCTCATTATGGATGGCTGAACACACGATTGGTCATATTATACAAAGGAAACACTGAACTTGGGGAATCCACCACTTTTATAGTTAGCGGAAACAAGCCTGCTCTTTTTCTTGGAGGACATGTTAGCTCATCTCTCTGTAAAAACACAGCCCTGAAACATGGCTTGGATAAAGATTGATCAGGGCCCTCTGCGTTCTTGGCATATCCAACAAAAATGTGTAGGGATGTTCAGAGCCCATGGCGGATTATTTCTCCCAATGTATACCTTCTCTTGGAATGCACTAATGTGATTTGAGACTCCCGATAATTTGAGAATTCCATCTCTCTATTACATCTTTAAATCAACCCTCTCTATTTGCCCCTTCCCATCAGACTTTAAACTACTGAGAGTCTTGTCCACCTTAAAAACCCTGTTGCTCTAACACACTCTTCTATCCACCTACAACCTCCTCTCCTTAATAGTCATACTTAATACCTGTCTTAACTCTCTGTCTCCCTTCTTTATCTCCCACTTCTTCAATTCAATCCACTTCAACCTAGGATAAATTTCAGCTACTCCATTGAAACAACTTTCTATTTCTCAGCTTCCTCCCCTTTAGTAGTGTTAATAACACTATCTATTATGCAGGGGTTTTTTGGGGGTGGGGGGAGATTGAATATGTTAATAACTATACGTAAAGAGTTTAGAGCAATGTATGGCACATAGTAAGTGTTCAATAAGTGTTAGGTGGATTGTTATTATTAACATTCTCCTCATCTTCAATGTCATTAGTGAAATTCTTGTTGCTAAATCCAGTGAGCACTTTCCAGTTCCTACTTGACATCCTTGTGTTGACCACTTCTTCCTTCTCAAAACTCCCCTTCCCTCAGCTTCCATGAGCCAGACTCTCTCAGTTGTCATCCTACTCCTCTGTATTGCCTTCTTAGTCAGCTTTGTCTGACCTACCTCAGTCTGCCTTAAATGTGGCTGTTCCTCAGAGTTCTCTTTTAGACTCCATACTCTTTTTTATCTATGTACTTGGCTTAGTAAAAGTATTCACTCTTGTGCTTTGAATTACTATTTATATGGAGATGCCCAATACTCTGCACCTCATTCATTTACTTATTTAACAAATATTTATAGAGCATCTTCTGTGTGCCAAATACTGGGATTACTATTCTGAGCAAATACTGACAGGGTTCTGTTCTCATGAGACTTAGCCGTTAATGGGGAACACAAACATCAAACAAATAATCACACATACAGATCTACAACTATAGATTAATTAATTGCTCCAGAGAAAAGGAAGATAGTCCTACCAAAATATAACATAGATTTGACTTAGATTGAAGGAGAAATGCAAGCCTTCTGAGGTAGTGGTAAATGAGTGACATCTACAAGAAGCATAGATACTCACTAAGTAAAAGAGGGGAGATGTAAATAAAAGGGAGTACAGAGTCTTTAAAGAACTTAAATTATGTTTTATCATAATCGATAAAACATAGTAGAAAGAAAAGAATAGCAGGATAGAATAGAGAGGGAGGCAAAGACCAGACCACACAGTGCAGATCATGTTGGTGTTTAGTCTAATCCTGTGAGTAATGGTGAGTGATTAAAGGGTATAAAACTGTTACAGAATGAGGGAGGGGTGATGTGATCAAATTTTTGTTATTAAAAACATTGCGAGGTAGTGCAGCATGAAGATGCTGGAGGACCCAATGGTGGATGTGGAGGGAACTTTAGTAGGCTATTGTAACCATTCATGTAGTTGGGATTTGAGTGGTATTAGTGGAAATAAGAAGTGAACAGACTTGAGATTTTTAGAAAATGTTTTATACAGTAAAATGTGGTATTAGATCAGACATAGGTGAAGGAGAGGGAAGTCTCAAGGATGACTCCAAATTTTTAAGCCTGTACAGGTAAATAGATGGTAGCTAAAAATTCAGCTCATTTTCCCCCTGATTTTAGTCCATATACTCAGTTGCCTACTGGATATTCCCAACTGCCTGTCTCATTTGCTTATCAAATCATTTATGTCCAAAACTGACCTATTTTTCTGGTATCAAATGTTCCTTTTCCTGTGCCATTTTGGTGAATACCACAACCATCCATAAAATTGCTCAAGCCAGTCGAGTTTGACTCTTCTCTATCATATCCAGTTAATAACCAAATTATATTGGCTTTCTCTTCTTAACATCTTTTATATCTGCCCACATCTCTCTATTTCCATAGCTACTAGCTTAGGTCAGTCTTCATCATCTTTCACCTGGATTTTGGCAATAGTCATTACTCGGCTTCTCTGCTCTCAGTCTCCCACTCCTCTAACCTATTCTTTGCCCTATTGGTGTCCATTTCTATAAAGTAAAGCCTTGGTTCCTTAGTATGATAGAAAAGACTCTCCACTTTCAGGCCCAGCCACATCTCTAGCATTTTCCCTTTAATCTACATGGACCAAACAAATTCCATTTTCTATAAAAGCATATACACTTCTATCCTCAGCTCAAGTGTTTTGAGCTTTGTTTCTTCCTAGTACTGTCATTCTTTTCAAAATACACATCACTGTCCTATTTGCCTCTTCGTGAACTAAGTGGTTTTTGCTGAGAAAGGTCACCTTTATTGCTGGGTGAATGTCTAGGCTAGAAAACTGGTAACATTTTAAAACATTTTTTTTCACAAGGGCAAAAGGTAGAGGCCACCAGTAGTATCTACAAAGTTATCAGCATGTGTTTATTTTCTGCTAACTGAGCATCAAGCTACCAGAGGTTTTAGCTACCAAGAAAGGAACAAAAAGAGAAATCAGAGGCCAAGGGTTGGGGGAAAATCTCGGGAAGGATCACTCACAGGGCGATTGAGAGACAACCATTCAAGAAGTCAACTTCAACCTCTGGCACTATCAGATGTACCGCAACTTTGCACAGGCAGTTTGATACACCCTTAATATTTATAATAAAAAATAACAAAAATTGTGATACATCCCCAATTTCATTAGAATCTTAATGGAATATAGTTGTTTCAATAAGAGCTATAAGAAGAGCTAAGCGACTGCCCTGACCCTGATGAAATATAGATTAAACCATTTTACTGATTTGAGGACAGTACATCTTTTTGAAAAGTATATGCTGAGTTTGAGTTGCACTTGGTGACTTCTTCCTGCACACTAGCTTTACAGTTTGCCTGTGTTAGGATGATTTTGCTTACGAGCAATAGAATCATGCAACACAGAGTGCATAAACAGTAAACAGGTGTTATTGTATCACTTAACCAAGAAGTCCAGAGATAGGGAAGTTCCAGCAGGGCTCGAACTCCCTTTCTCTGTGAGTCTTTTAGTTCTGTCCTGATTGTTTGCTTTATTGTTAGTGCAGCTTCACTCATGAAGCAAGATGGCTACTACAAAATGTCTCACATGCACAGATTGTGATTTCCGGAGCAAGAGGGCATCAGTGTCCCAAGATTCTCAGTTTTTTTGCTGAGCTTCGTGCTCACTAGATCACATCTGAACTAATTCATTAATTCCTGAGAAAGCTTTACGCTAATGAAGAGACTATCTGGTCCCATTACTGTGGCAAGTGGTGGTCAGATTATACCAAGTAGAGTCCACTTAAGATTTGGGAGAGGAGTGGTGTTCGTTATCAGTCCCACATAAACTACATGACTTCTCTAAAATGAAAGATAAAATCCCCCAAAAGAAAACTTTGGAGTTTTTAAGTATTGTGAAGAAGAAAGACGAGTGAATCCCAAGCAAGCAACCAGAGAATGTTAACTACAGACACAGTTCATTAGCAAACTTAAAAATTATTTTGTGCCCTGGGTTTTTAAAGCTACTTGTAAATGTTTGAAAACAAATATCAAGAATTCACTGCAAAGGTAAAGAGAAGGTAAATGCAGTCAGAGCCCAACTCTGAGAAACCCCATTGGTGCGTATGGGTGGTTAAGAACGCTGAATGCTAAGGATGACTCTCAAACCACACGTTCATTTATTCGTTCATAGAACATTTATGGAATATCGATTCCGTGCCAGAAAATGCTTAATACAACAGGATCTTTGACCTTAAGGAGTTCATTCAATCAGGCATTCCAGAATTACAAGCAAAAAAGTCAGCAGTTTTGATATACTATAGTATATCAGAGTGAAAGTAGTATAGTAGAACAGAGTGAAAATAAAACCACATGGAAAACCACAGTCTTCAATATTTCCTTCAAAACTAACACTTGTACAATGCAATCTCCAACATAAAGCAACCTGGGAACACTTATTTTCAATCAACAACTTTCTGAAAATAGTATGTTAAAAGGCAAATGGAAGAATAATTTATCTTACTTTGGTTGTACAGTCTAAGAAAAATAATATGAAACAATTTTTGTTGTTTAGAAACAAAAGTAGATCTTGTCATCTCAGGGACCTTTTATGTGCAAAATGCATTTGATAATAAAGTGAATTCTTTTAAGCTATTATATTCTGTGACCATCTGGGGAAATAGTTTTGGGGATAAATATAGCAGAAATATTTATAAAAAGGACATTAACAAGGAAAAATAGCAGACATGGTTGATTTTCTTTGACATTCTTTTATAGTATAAAATCATGAAATCCTTGGTCCATATCACAGTGACAATGCTGAAAAAAATTCGAATCACTTTATCATTATTCCCAGCAGTGTCCTGGAGCTCCAGTTCTAAAGGCAGGGCTCTCTGTAAGCATCTAACATGAAGATATAACTCAGAGAATTTTTGAAGAAATAGTTTCTTCACATGAAGTATACTTGATAATAACATATTAATGTAATATTGACATTTCTGGTTTTTAACTCTGTTGGGCAGAATCTTGATAGAAAAGAAAATCACTTGTGACAGCTTCAGCATGAGTGTCTAATATCATGGCAATTTAACCTGGTTTATTCTATCTATATCAGAGGTATTCCATCAGAAAAGAACTAAGAGAACTAAAGTGTTGTTCATGTTTTACAGAAGCAAGTCATTTCTAATAAAAAATAATGCTAAAAATTTTTTTAATTGTTAACTATTATTGAGTGAGTATTTGGGGAAATATGGTTGGTTTATTTTTGGAAGTTTTTGGTAAAAAATATACGCATACGCATATATGTACATATATACATATATACACATACATATATATATATATATACACATATATATATAATGTTCCATTTAGACTGAATTGGTGTACTTTGGGCAAACAACTGAGAAGTTGAGCCAAACCATGATATTTGTGATCCATGTGACTTTAATGGTTAAACAAAGGGATTATGTGTTCTCCTGCTACTCAGAGTATGGTCCACAGACCAGCAGCATCAGAATTACCTGAGATCTATTAGAAATGCAGAATCTTAGCCCCCAGCCCCAGAGGTACTGAATCAGCATGTGCATTTTAACAAGATATCTAGGTGATTAAAGTACTAACTAAGTCTAGGGTTCTCAACTCTAGCTACACATTAGAATCACTTAGGGTACTTTTAAAGTGTTTGATTTTCAAGCCTTACCCCAGACTGCTAAATCAGACTCTTTAAGGGGACCAAGGCATGGGTAACTTACATGCTCACCATGATTCCAGTGTGCTGCCAGGTATGAGGACTATGGGTTACACAATGCCCAAACAATCAGTAAATTCAGTGCATTCTGAAAGGGCAAAAAAGAAAAAGGAGGTCAAACCAATTACTTTGTATTTGGTTCTACTCTATTAATGATTGATTTTTTTAACTGTTAATAAGTTGGCTTAGCTACTGTTGAACACAGCCTATTATGTTTCAACCCACCCAAAAGTGTGCTGTTTTTTAAATCAAGAAGAGGAACCGTTTGGTATCTAAATTAATTAAAATGATATTTCAGGTTTGTTTTTCAACTTTACTTTCTTTTGCCAACCTGACAGTTCTAACTGCTGCATCTCAGACACAATGCGTTTAAAGCACTGCACTTTTACGTTGCCCTCCTTCTCGTGCACTCAGTTCTCAGTTTTTACTTCAAACATTCCCTTATCACTGTAGCCCAGACGGATTTTCTCTCCCCTGAATTCCCATGTTGCTGCTATTTCTATCATGCACTCTCACTTTCTGGTCTAGTGTTAGCTCCACTATTTAGTGAAATAAAATTACCTGTTTTTAAATTTCTATATATAATTTCAAGCGTTAATAATTAGTTCCCAAATCTCATGCAGTAATAGGAAAAGAAAAATAAATCATAGTGGAATACATATATATGGTAGTCAGTATTATCCCATTTTATGGATGAGAAAACTGAGTCTCAGAAAGGCCGGGTGGTCATGCTACTAAGTTTCAACACTGATATTTTCCCCAAGAATATCTAACACAAAGTACAAGAGAAAGTTAGGTGCGCTTTCATTTTTATGTGTGTGTTTTCAATATAGTACTTTGATTATAGTTCTCGGGCATATTAAGAATATGAACACACTAAAACATACTGGAAGATGACTCATTCTTAAAAGCAGTATCCACTCATGATTTTTCTTTTTTACACTAAATTGGTTTCTTTTGTTAAAAAATTACTGAAGCTTGATTGATAGAGGCAAGGGAACATCATCATAATGTATTTCTATAAAATCACTTTTTATTACACAAGTAATACCCGAATAACTTTTTCTTATAAAAAATTAGAACTTTATAGATATGATAAAATCTCTTGTCCAACACCCCCCCACAGACATCCTGCACTTTACCCAGTCTATGTATCTTACTCCTTTCTCAAAAGTAATCATTTATATCCTTTAAGCCATTTGTAATATATTTAAATACATATATATGGTATATTATAATAATCTTTGACAATGGCAATTTTTGATATTTTATCATCTAAAAAATAATACTCCTGGGAGTTTCATTTTTATGTCTAATTCCCCACACACATCCTGCACTTTACCCAGTCTATGTATCTTATTCTCTTCTCAAAAGTAATCATTTATATCCTTTAAGCCATTTGTAATATATTTAAATACATATATATGGTATATTATAATAATCTTTGACAATGGCAATTTTTGATATTTTATCATCTAAAAAATAATACTCCTGGGAGTTTCATTTTTATGTCTAATGTGAAAGACCTGGGAAGGATATCTAATTCAGGAGTTGACAGAATTAATATTCAAAATTATTTCTCATTCTTGTGGAATAATACTCTAAAGCTAGAAAGATAAAAATTTAGCTAGCATAAACAAAAGCCCTTCATAAAGTACAAGTAACAAATAGAGAATTCTGATTTGACATTAGTTTATATGAAAAAGACTTAGAGGTTTGTTTATCACAGACTCAAAATTTAATAATAATTCTAATACTTGAAAAAGTCAATATTTCTTAGGTCTAAAATAAGAGTTCTTTAAAAATATCTGAAATAACTCCAGAATATCTAATTTTAGAAAGAAAATACTAGATTAGGTAAACTGTGTATAACATAGTAGACTAATAATTTTTAAATATGGGACTTACTTTGTGACAATATATTCTTTATATATATGTATGTGTATATATAAATGTGTGTGTGTGTGTTTTTCTTTTTCATTTAAAAACAATACCAAGTAAAAGAACATATTTTTTCTTTTGCTTCCTTTGGGTTAAATCCTCTAGTTTTTATTATAGTTCAAGACATTCATTACAGATCAGGTTCAACAATGAGACATTGTAAACGTATTCCTTCTCAATGTGAATGTCTTCTCAAGTAAGTAAGGATCTTATTCTGTGAAATTAACCTCACTCAATGTAAAGCTAATTGTCTATTATGTTAACAAATTTTAGTGAAAAATATTCACATCCAACATTCTTAGCCAGAAACCTGGGATTGGAACATGACATATCAGGGATGTTCCCTATATGAAACACATTTTCCCACGCTAATATCAACCTCTTTGCCTGATTTTTACTTTGACATACATTTTGAGTAAAAATATTCTCCTAACAAGAAAATTTAGAAACTCTTAATCCACTGATTACCTGAAAAGTTTTCCCAGCATTTGTGAATATTTTTTTGTGATTTCAAATGAGTAAGTACTGATTATATAAGGTCCAAGGAAGTATAGATTCTGAGAGATAAATTGATTTTCCCTTCCTAAAGGAAATAGAATATTACATGTATTTGTTATGACCTTGACATCATCAGACATAAATGCCCATGAGTCTTGACCTCTTTTTATTTTTTTTTCTAAAATTAATGTAACCTCTCACATAAACATGTTAAGTATTTTAGAAAATGGAACTCGGACCTAAAGGAAAAGGCTGAATGAATGAAATAAATGTATTGATGTATTTTTAAGAACTCCAAGCCATGATTTTACTTGAATTTATCTATCTGTTCCCTGATGTCCAGATGACAAGGAGATTTAAGGTCTTCACTCTATTATTAGCTTTATTCAGCAATATCAGACCAATAATAGATGTTTATCCACTAGTATGTGTTGCTCCAGATAGGGTAGCTCGTTGTAATTCTCCCCTCCAATTCTCCTGCCCCAAGGAGATATCTATATATCAGATCTGTCTAATTAACCAGTATGTGAAAAATAGAAAATTGTGAGGCAGTCCTTATGCTCATCATCACTGGGCTTTAAAAAGCTCCATAAAATTTCTATCTACATTTTCTTGTTTACACTGTTGAACAACATGGATCAAACAAGCAAAGATTTGTGGCAACAGAGTTGAGGCCTTTGTACAATATAACACATATTGCGAATCAAAGAAATATCGTGCCACTTCTCTGAAGCTGACATTGGAATGACATTGTAATCCTGGCCATCTGTCTTCCTCCTCTAGATGTCGATGAATGTACGGTGGTGAATGGAGGCTGCCAGCAGAGCTGTATTAACACTCTGGGCACCTTCCACTGTGAATGTGATACTGGATACAGACTCCATGCTGATGAACGCACCTGCATAAGTGAGTAAATATTAGGACCAGCTTGAAGCCATTTTCAGTGAAAATCAACCTGCCCATGTAGGCGCAGGAAGGAAAGGTTTTTATATTGTAAAAATATCTATAGAAGCTGACAGTTTTCAAGTACAATCCCATCTTAGAATAAAAAGGATTTTTTTATATATTAAAAACACTAAAGGACAAAAAAAGATGGGGAAGGAAATATAGACATTAACATTCACAAACAAAATTTGAATCTGTAAACGGGTGACTATTTCCATAGCATATCATTCTGCCATATGCATGCAGTACAAATTTTTTACATCTTGTTTATAAACAACAAAGATATCACAGGAGCCACAATGAAGAGAGGATGCTGGGCCGTTACAATCACTAGCTACAACGTTCACTCGTTTCAGCCCAGACTCAGAACTGAACTATGGTTATAAAAGCAAAAACTATAATAGATTATATGCCAAGTAGTTTAGAGTTGCTCAAGAATAGTTCAAACTACACGCATTAGATATAAGGTCACTATATATGTATTGTGCATTAAAATGTTCTTAGATATTTTTATGTGGTAAGATTATTGTTTTAAATCTTCTTTGTATGTTTCTGAATTTTATAAATTTCTTAAAATGAGTATGTGTTTTTATATACAGAAGAAAAGACCCAACATAATAAATTCTTAAAATATTATACTCCCTGTATGATTTATAAATGTTCTTTTTTGTTTTAGCTGAAGTAATTTACATAAAAGTATATTTTTTGTTTCATCACCTAGTCCCTTTTAAAAATGTTTATTATATTAAGAGTAGCACTTTATACAGCACAATTTAATTGCTGGTTTAATTTATTTGAGGCTTGTCAACTAGTCCATCTACTTAAAATTATTAGTATTTTCTAAGTATTCTCTAATTATGAAACTTGGAATAGGAATCAGCTAATTTCACCTAATTTCATAACATATACTTCCTCTTTCTTTTTCTGAACACGTCTTCTAGGAAATGAGAGAAGGCCAAGAGAAACAGCTAAATATATCCTAGTCAGAGGTCTGATTTTGATGAGAGAAAATGGAGGTTCTGGGAAGAAAGAAAGGACATTTCTAAAGGTGAAGGAAATGCAGATAGAAGTCATACCCTAAAGTCCAGGGAATTCAATATCATATTGATTGTATCTGCAGCAGGCGCAAGTGATGGGACATGCATAGTTACATAATCCAGATACCCTTTTCTTTTAGTAGGATTACTGGTTTCAGCAATAAGAATTCCTTCCCCATCCCGTCTCCAACCTGTCAGGTCTTCAGCTGGTAACATTCTTAAACTTCCACTATCACTTCTCTCAGTTATAAATATTGAGGAGCAGCAAGATTATCGATAACATGCAATTATAGTATTTATCAGTAAAGGTTGAGCTGATGAATTTTTGTGTTCAATATAAAAATATTTTGCAAAGTAATGAGATATATATATAAATCTGTGCTATCTGGTCTTTGTGATAAGGCAAAAATAAATACTCTAGTAGCCAACAAAATTACATTTATAGGTAAAATTAATTTTCTAAACCCTGGTAGTTATTAGCTATTTCTTAGTAAAATCATTAAGCTCTTTCTTTTTTCCTCACCATCACTACCCTTGAATTTTTCAATTTTGTTTTAATGACACCAGGTCAAAAGCGGGGTTAGATAAGGATATTATGGTTTATCTTTTCTATTTCTATTCCTTAAATCTCAATTCATATTATACAAATACATTGACAATAAAGTAATTTATTCACAGTCCATCTAGTAGTCTTCTAATACAGAATTTTGATATAATGTACAAATTAAACTATATATGCAGAGGAATTAAGATTATGACAAATAAAGCATTTAACACCTTGGATGTCATTCTATAGAAGGTAATGGAAGAAGAGCCCAGAACTTGACATTCATGGAAATTTTGATAGCTTTCTTATATGCATATATTGAAGTTTGGGTTTCAAAGAATGGTCTTAAGAATCTCAGTTGACACAATACTAGCAGTCTTGTTAAAATGAGCTCAAGAAGAATTTAAACCGTTTGTATTTAAAGATTAATAACCTGGGCCTGGGGATAGCTACTGTTTGTTTGCTTATTTGTTTTGAAGGAAAGGTTTTACTTAGAGAACTGAGTTTGACATTGGTCTGTATTTTGACTTATATTGTAGAAAGGGTCAGATATTTTCAAAAACAGGAAAATTAAATTCTATCACTTTCCCTTTGAGATTTCTTTACCTTGCAGGAGACTGAGAATTATAGTAGACAGAAATTCATTGTGATCCATAGTAGAGTCACAGAAGAGAAGATGGAGTTCTAGAATTTTATGATTCCACCACTTTGGAGTACTTGGAATTAATTTTTTCCTTCTTCCCTTTCTTCTTTTTCCTGCATTTCTTCCTTCCTCCCTTTCTTCCTTTATCCCTTTCTGCCCATTAGTCATAGGTCTACACACTAGTGTGACTTTTTTAATTAGAGCCTCCAGTGCTTTTTACACTTTATTTTAATCACAACTACAGGAAAGTAGACTCTCTGCACCCCTACTTACTGCGTTTCAGATGATTTCATTTCAAAAATGGGGTCCCTCTCTGAGAGCTGTGCATTCGTGATAATATATGGACAGAAGTTACTAGTCAGCCTCTGCCAGAATTATTAAGTTGCACAATGTGGTATAAGAGATATGGTCCCTAATAGCTGGCTGGAGTGGCAGGAAGTATAACAATTCCTGGCCCACTGCCACCTTTCCTGAAAGGCAACCTCAGGAAAGCCAGTCTGAGGAGCCATCCCACGTGTGAGGAGGGTCACAGCAAGTGAAACCTGCTGCACCTAGTTGGTGGCAGGGCACAAACATAGCATGGAAAAGCAGACAAAAGTAGAATTCTTGCCAAATTTGCTTTGCTATTGGTGGTCTCCATTAACACAGATATTAATCTCATAATTCATGTACTTTTAAATTTCCCTTTATGTGTAAACCAACAGCTTAAAAAATGGAAACTAGATTTAGCAATCATCAAAAAAACAGATGTTATGTTTTTATTGGTCCACCTTAAATCTTGTCCCTGTGGACTAGGGACAGTGGCACAGTGGAATCCAAGTTGGTAGGTGGCCTTCAGCTTAAGTTCTTAAATCACTTAATCTCTCTGCCCCTGCTTTCCTCATGTGTAAAATGTAGAAATTTGACAAAGTGATGTTAAAGTGACTGCATCTCTAAAATATAACAATTTTTATGGAGTTTCCATAATTACTAATTCTTTATAAATCATCTGCTAGCCTGAATTTTTTAAACCTCCATTGGATTAAGTGCAATAATTATTTTAAAAGTGTTTTAAAAATTTAGACTTTAGAAAGTCCAAGCATAAAATCAGAATGTGAGGATTTTATATTCAGTTTAATAAAAATGGAATTTAAGTGTTTTTATTGGGAAAAGTATACTTTGGTGCTTTTGTAAAAATATTGTTTTGTATATTATAGGATCATATCTAGGAGAAATCCAAGGAATAATCTAGCCTAGTCTACTACTTCAGAGATAAAAAGTATGAGAGCTAAGGAGATCAAGTAACTTTTACTCTGAAAAAGAGAAAAGTAGTTTTCAGCTAAACCTGGCTAATGTCCCTCTAATCAAATGCTTTAAAATGATTTTGGATAAATTAAAAAAAAAAATAGACTAAGAAAAATCATAAAGGTACTATGAAATGAAATTCTTACACTCTATTGTAGTAAATAGAGTTGAGGGTTAAACAATGTATTTTCATAATAGCTATAGTTTCACCTTATATTATCAGTCTATAAGTGCAAATTTACCACTTCTCTCCTAAATTTCTATGATATGCTCCAACGAGCCTGGCTACTCTCAATTCTCCAAGTAAGCCATGCTCTTCTACTGCCACACCTTATTTTGCTCTTAACATAGACTCTCACTCCTAAGTCTTTGTCTGTCAAAACTCTCCTTAACATGTTTCATGTTGAATGTTGGTTGGCCTGTTAAGTCTTCTCTGGTTACCCTAGCCAAAGGCATTCTGTCTGTCTGTCTGTCTCTCTGTTTCTCTGTAATACCTTATAATTTTGTGTTGTCTTAATGACACATTATAACATAAAGTTTTATACATGTGTAATTGGACCTCAGAACAAATGAAGGACATTGATGGCTTCGTAATTATCATCTTCAAGTGGAGCCTTTTCCATACCTTTCTTGATGGCCGCAGACACTGGTAACCCCTTGTTTTTTTAAATCTTCCTCTTGACTTTCTGACAGCACAATTTCTACCTCTAACTGCTGCCTCTCCATACTTATATCCTGGTTACCACTTTGAATCATCATCTTCTCTCCTTCCTACAGACTGAATTGTGTCCCCTCAAATTCGCATATTGAAGCCCTAAGTCCCAATGCAATAGTATTCAGAGATGGGGCCTTTAAGAGATAATTAGGTTTAGATGAGCTCATGAGGTTGGAGCCCTGATAATGGGATTAGTGCCACATAAGAAGAGACACTAGAGAACTTGTTCTCTCACTCTGCCATGTAAGGAGGAAGTGAGAAGATGATCCTCTGAAGCCAGGAGGAGGACTCTCACCAGAAACCAAACTCTTCTGGAACCTTGATCTGAGCCTCTCTAGCCTCCAGCATTGAGAGAAAATAAATTTCTGTCGACTGAGCCATCCAGTCTTTTGTTATGGTATTTTGTTATGGAAGCCTGAGTAGACTAATATACTCATCTGTTCTCTTTATTCACTCCTTCTCTAGTCTATCTCCACTTTGTTTTTCTTTTTTTAGAAATAAAACAATCCATGTAAAATATCTGTCAAAGTATTAATTAAATATTAGCTAGTATTATAACAGTATATAAAAAAGATATGAGAATTTTACCCAGATAGATTTCCTTGTTGGGATAAAATTCAAACTTGTTACAGTATTTCTATCTTTAAGGCCCTAGCCAGTATTCTTTATTACAAAATATATTATCTTTTGATAGCCTTTAATTGGTCATTTTCTCATTGTTGCAAGCAATTTTTGGTAGGTATTACTAAATATAAGTAATGATAATGTAGACTGAACTCCTTCTATGCAGATAATTTTTAACAACTAGGGGCTAAATACCAAAATAATTTATATTACCTAATTTTGTTTTTTGTATTTAGCTGTGTAATTTGCATTTGAACTATCTTGTAAGATTTTAGCTATAATTTGATATACTTCACAAAATCTTTCTTGAATTTCCATTTTTAATAACCTTGTGAAACATGCTCAGCTCAAATCTTCATTCATAATCATGTCCTTCCCTTGATGTATTTGTTGAAATTGGCCTTCCCAGAAGGGAGAAATAATTAAATGATTGAAAGTTTTAATGCTTGCATAGTTCTCTTACCTCTCTTTCATGCCTTCAGCACATAAGTTTTATTAACATCAGCACTCACAAATAAACAAATGAAATCACTGAGGTCTGCACAGAGAAAACTCAGATAAACAACATTTTAATTATTTTAGTCTTTAATACAAGAATTCTTCATTTCGAATTGCTGGGAATAGTCAGGATCGGTTTTTTGTTTGTTTGTTTTTTGTTTTTGTTTTTTTTTCCAATGGCTGTTTTATTCTCACTAAATGAGAAAGATTGGGAAGAATGGTTACCTATAACTGAAAACCAGATTTTTTTTTAAAATCTTGAGCTCTATTTAATGATGTGCGTGCCAAAGTATTTAGGAGTGAAGTGTACTGTACTGATGTCTGCAACTATGTTTTTTTTTTTCTTTTTGTCATCTTCTACTTATTTATTTATTTTTTGATTTTTATTTTTCAATTAGAGTTGACATTCGGTATTATTTTATGTTAGTTTCAGGTGTACAGCACAGTGGTTAGACACTTAAATAATTTACAAAGTAATGTTGTAATGACTATGAAAACCAAAGATTTTCCTGATTACATATGCAACATGGTAGAGTCAGAAATTATATTTTAATTCCAAATAAACAGAAGGTAGGCAGCAAGAATAAAGTAGATGTACAACCTAGAAAGTTAGTTTTATAAAGATATTCTTAATAAAACTTTGAGTTTAAATAAATTTTCTTATATCAGATTTTTATGAGTTGCACATTTTAAGATAATGCTAAACTTAGAAAAAAATTGAGAAAAAAGTCATTATCTGTGATGGTCTTCACACAATGGATTCTTTTGTTTTTGATCTCACTGTTCTGATCAGTGATGTCTAAGTTTTATTTGATAGAAAGAATAGAAGATTCTTTCCAGGGAATGCAAAGAGATTGCCCTCAAATTGGAAATAAAAGAGGTTAAAGACTTTCATTCTAACTACCTTTTAATTAGGTGCATTATTTATGAAGACAAATTAGAAACAGAATTCATTTCAGATGACAGCTGATGTCTTGAATAGGGCTATGTCAGGTTAAAAAAAATTGTTTAGTTTGTCAGGCTGATGGCATCTCTCAGTCATTATCAGATTCATCGCCCTCGCAATATTAAGTACAGTAGATGATAAATTTCTTTCCCAAAAGTTAAATTTAAGGAACACTTCCCCTCTGCCCTTCTCATCTCTAATCTTTGGCCTTGTAACAAATCATAAACTTCTCAAGTCTTCATCCAGAATGTTGATTATTAACCCAATTCAAAAACTTTTTCCAACTACTTGGATTTTAGGTATACATTTAGAAATGTTTCTTTTTTTTTCAACAGTTTTTCTATGGTTTTCAGAGTTAGGAAAGTAGGACTAATAGTTATCTGAATTCTACTGAATTATAGAAGAGTTGTGTGATCTTGGCCCAGTTTCTTATTCTCTCTGATCTTCATAGTTCGTATCGTTTCTGTGTCTATCTGTATCTATACCTAATAAAATCAGGATAATAATTCACAAAATCAATATTCATTGTACAAGGGAACATACCTTATAAAGAAGAATGTATTTAATGCACTAGAATGTTTGCCTATGGGAGATTGAGAGTGGACACTAGGGTTAAAAATAAAACAAGGGAGTTCCTTCCAAGGACTTGGAGTGATAAGAATTTTTCTTAAACTGAGCAAGGTTAAAACAAAACAAAACAAAATGATGAAACAACACAGTGGTCTTTGTATTCTCCAGTTACCTTTTCTTTTCTACTTTCTCTCTATGTGATAAGTATCTTCACATGTCCTCTTTCAGAATTATCTTTAAGATTCCTTTTCTCATTTCATTTGTAAAATATTTTTAAAAGCAAGATTTTTTTGTAATATATATCATATCAAATAATAAAACCCTAATATTAATTAATAGATAATTCTATTCTCTTATGCTTTGTAAAGGATTTTACTGTGTATTACAGAATAGCTACTATGTAGGATAAACTTTAATATGAAGAAATTAAATGGTATCTGGCACATAGTGGATGCTCAATAAATGGTGGCTCACATCAATAATTTATAATTATTATGTATTTACTCTGACATTATTTTCCCACAATCAGAGCATTCAGTCAGTGCCGAGATACTGAGAATGGGAGATTCTGAATTGTGTGCAGCTAGATGTACAAGAGTTTAGCTTTAAATTATTCCTTTATAAAAATAGAGCATGGCATTTAAGATAGTGAGAAAAATAATGCAAATCTGAGAAGAGCATGTCTTAGATAACAACATTAATAATATTAATTTTATTTTAGTTATTCCATAAACAAGCTGTGTGACTTTGAGCTAGTCACTTAACTGTTCATTAATTCAGTAGTGAGGAAAAGTTACAGTATAGACGAAATTCTTACTGCAGTCCCTGAAACAGAGAAAGTACTCAAGAAATATTAACTAATATTATTAATATTAGTTCCATACCTGCAGTTAGTTGTAGTCATAGGACTAAATAAAATTATGGAAGGTCAAACACTATAGGTATAAACTTGATTTGGTGATCAGATGACTTTTTTTTTGTCACTATATTTTTAACAAACATACATTGATTGATTCTTTTAACAACTCCCTGCTTTACTTGTTTCTTTTTGTTTTTAATGCTTTTAGAATTTCAGAGCAATATTAACAACTATATTTTTACTGTATGGTAAAATATCCCATTTTCATTTATCGTTAGGTTGAAGATATACATCTTCCTATTTCCAAAAGCACTAGAGATGGCAAACTTCAGACAGCTTATTCATTTTCACAGGGTGCAAAGTGCAAAAAGACATTAAACACAAACTAATATTGCCTACATCTAAAAGAAGCAGAAGGAGTAATTGTTTGCAAATACCAGATATGAGCATACAAGTTACATCTAAATCTAGTACCCCAGTGTAAATTTCTGGATCAGTGAAAAGAGCCACATGGTTTCAAAGTTTGCATTTTTTAACAAGCATAGAGACATTGGGGGAATGGGCAAATCAATGATTTCATAATCTATTACTGAATACATGTCTCTTATTTTGCAGAGAGAACAGAAATCCTCAGCTAAGGGGCCTCCCCACTTTTACTCCCATCCAGAAACTTTGGTATTAACTCTCAGCTCTGTCGTCTTTGCTCTTCACTCAGGAAAAGTGCTTTGCTATTTTTTCAGTCTAATCCCATCCTGCCCTCCCCTTAGAACCTTGCTCCTAATCTTATATCCTCCTTTCTCTTCTATAGTCTTTCTCTCTATCTTACAACAAAACTCCTCCCCAAAATTAGTTTCTCCAAAGTTACCCATAAATTATTGACTGTTAAGTTCAAGTAATACTTTTCAGTCATTTTGCTTAAACTCTTGAAAGTAGTCACCTCTTTCTTTCCTCCTTCGATTGTAGGACATAACTTTCTCTTGGTTCTCTTCCATCTCTATGATGATTCTTTAATTGATTTGGCCCTTTCTCCACTCTCACATATGTGATATTTTTTACTTTCAAAGCTTTACCTACTATAATTAGCTAGATGTGAATGATGTCCAGATCAGTATCACTAAATCAGATCACTCTCCTTCTTCTCTTGACCCACAGATCCAGCTACTGTTTGAGCCCCTCATTGAGTATGTCCCCCAGCATTGGAAACTTAGTGGACTTAAAAGTAAATATATCTTCCTTCCCACCCCCACTCCTCTTAGCTCTGCAACTTCCTCTTGTATTTAACATGCTAGAATGGTTGCCTATCTCAGTGAGTGGAGACAGCTCAGGTCGCCCAGGTACAACTGGAGTCAGTCATGGCTCCTCCTCTCTCTGACTCCACACATCTAGCTCCCCAGTAAGACCAATGATCTCAGCCTCCGTGATATCCCCCATGTAGCTGTCTCTCTTCTGACTGCTTTCATTCAGACCCTCACAGTCTCTTAAAGAAAGATTGTATTGCAGTTGCCTCTTAACTGGCATCATTCTCTATTCTTGACCCCTTCCATCCATTACCTAAATTTCCAGAAACAACTTTTGAAATGTAATTTAAAAATATTCCACTATGCTTAAAACTCTTTATTTCCTCTGCATAGCTTTCAGAATTAACCAAGTTGGCTTAAAAATGCTTCTGGGGCTGACTCTCTGTTATTTCTGTCTCACCTGACACATTTCTGCTTTATATTTCATACTCCAGGCTAATGCACTGAAATTTTCAGGTACCTAAATGTGCCAGAAGATTCCACATCCCTATGCCTTTCCTCTTAGCGTCTCATTTGTCAAGCACACCTTGCTCTGCACCTGCCTGTACTTTGGTTTTCAAGTCAACATTTTCCCTTCTCTCCTCATATTCTCCCCTTCCCCACCTCTCTTTATCTAACACTTACTTGTCTTTCAAGACTCAGTTTGAAATTACCTTCTCTGAGAAGATTTCTCAGATCTATCCTCATACTTATAAACCAAATTTGCCGCCCGTTTTATATGATTTAAATATTCTTTTAGTGGTGGGACACAGTATAAAGACACTCAGATAAATGAATGGCTGCACTCTTTGCTGCTTACAACTCCAAATGAAAGAAAGGTGCTGCTCATGGTTTCACTTTGAGTTATAGCCAAGACAGGGTGACAGCGAACTGGAACTAGAGGAGGCTAGTTATACATGGTAAGTGGGATGGAGTTAGTCTGAGTTCACCATCTCTTTGGGACTGGAAATTTGAGTAATTCCACAAGCCCAAGGAATAAAGCACCATCCATCGAAATTAAGTACCTAGGACCACTAGTAATCAGATATGTGATATTAGAACCTAATAAGGAAAGTAGTTGGGTCAGTGCGGGGGAGCCTTTTGGGGAGGGGGGGAATCTGTGAAGGGGGACTGAGAGTTTTGAGCTATGACTTCAAAAGTGGGTCAAGACTTGTGAAATATTATATGATACCACGACCCATAGAGCCCAAGCACATTTGTAACATTGACCCTCTTGCAATGAATTGTAAAGATTTCTTGTCTGCCTCTCCCATTAGACTTTAATCTCTTTTGTATCCTCAGTACCTAGCAGGTGACCAAAGTAGAGTGTTTGATTTTATGAAGTGATTCTGTTTTTATTCCACATGTAAAATATAAAGGTCCTTCTAATGAATTATGCTTTGTTTAGAAGTAGGAGCATTTTTGTCTGTCTTGTGATCTGCTTCTCTTTATTTGCTAAGAATTATATAATGCATGGCTTTGGCTCCTTGGAAACCCAGCACTAAATTGAAAGCGGAATTATAGGGACTGTATTTAACCTGTATTACTATTTTGGCTATTTCTACCCGACTTTATAACATTGTTCTTCTTTTGCTTCAATAGTTACTTTTCACCTTTCTTTTCAAGCCTTTAGGTTAGTGGCTTTATTATAGAAATGTTGTAGACTGTACACTGCCTCAAATTATCTTTGGAAGTAGATAAAATACAAATGTAATAAAACTAAATTCAAGCCTAGGTTTCTCACCTGGCTACTTGCAAAAACATCAAGGACAGTATTTTAAACCCCGGATGTAACAGAGATATGAACCGATCATTCAGTTGGATGGTTTGCATATTGGTCCTTTGAAATCTTAGGTCTCACTGTCAGTGCCAAGGCACAAAGGAGACAGAGCATGTCAGGAGAACAAAGACTGATCTCCTCACCACAGAAGTTGGAAGACTGCCTAAAGCTTCATAGAGCCTACAGCCTGGTGCTGAGTAGCTACCTCTTATATATATAATATTATACAAATATTATATATATAGTTATTAACAGTAGTTGAGGGTGAAGCTGTGGTGAAATTCCAGGGTGTCATTTTCAATCAGAAGATAAGACCTGAAGTAAGACACAAATCCTGAGTGAAAGGGCTGTGTTTGATCTTCAGAAGTTCAGAATCATAAGTAAGTACATACAAATTCTGAGAATTAGAGTTCTGAAGGCAAGGTGGAGGTAGCATCCACAAGTATGGGCCCAAGTTAAGGTTAACATTTGAACCAAAGATAAGGAGACACGTAGGAAAGGAGTATGAACTCTGACATTGAGATCTTTTCAGGGAACATGTCTTCAATAGCCATAAAACGAGAACATAAACATTGACCTAACAATCAAGACCATGTACCTCCTGCTCCTGCAGTCTTGCTGGTTTGGGTGGATTAAGACTGCTGGAGCATGGAGCGCTCCCAGGGAAAGTCAGGTCTCCTCCAGGCTCGGTCCTTTGGGTTGAGATGTCATCGAGAGGCTGAGCAAGCATGGTCCAAGAACTCTGTCTTCAAACACATTAATTAATCCAGAGATTCAAACTCTAGAATCTAGGCAATTGCAGTCTGAAAGTAATTTTGTCTATATTCATTAGTAATAATAACTACTATGGTTTATAAAATATTATTTCTAATTCTCACAGTAGCATTAAGAGGATAATATTATTCTCATTTTAAAGATACTGAAACTGTGGTTCACAGAAGTTAATATTACAGCTTTGAAATCACAAATCACAGACAGGCTCTCAGCACTATAGAATGCTCTGTAATCAGTAAGCACTATGGGAAGTATACCAAAAAATGCTTTATACTTTCTGAAGGAGACATAGCTCTTCCAGGCTACATGGTATGATAATTTATGGTCTTATATCATCCCAAGTTTGTGAGCTTCAGAAGATTCTCTGTGTTCCCTCTTGGCAAATAAAAAGTTGGCTCATTCTGTAGACACCCAACTGGTTGGTCTGGGCTGCGGTGGCTTTGGCCTTCTGTCTGGGCAGGAATACAAGTCACATTCTTAAGCTTTCACAACAGAATGTCAACCTTGCCTCCCCAGTGCCTGGTGTCTAAATCTTATGGCTCTCACTTTAATTGACAATATAGAAATTTAGCACTACAGGCCTCTGTTAGAGGATTTGACTGTGAACTGAATGGGAGCCAGCATTCATCCAAATCTCCCTTAAGACATCTGATACACAGAGTGCATGGCGGAGAGATCATAAGGCTTGGCACCAAAAAGCTCTAAGTTAGCATCGCAGCTTTGCACCTACTAGCTATGTGAACATGGGCATGTTGTTAAATGATAACAATGGCTAATATTTATGGAGTGCTTGTTATCTATCAGGGCATAGTGTTAAGCACTTTATATTCGCTGCTGTTTCATTTAAACCTCATAAAACCCTGTGAGGTAGGTCTTATTGTTATCATTATGTTAGCCATGTGAAGAAATGAGACTTAGAATGTTTAAGCAATTTGAGGAAGGTCATTCATTATGTAAGTGGTTTATCCAGGATATGCGTTTTGGGCATAGGTAATCAATTGAATCCAGCTGTGTTAAAACAAACAAAAGTGTCTATGTAAAAGTTAAGTGTTTGTTTTTTAGGAAGAAAGAAACCACCATTTAAAATTTAATGGGCTCACATCGCAGTGTTGCATGGAAAATGGATTAAGCATTTGGGGAATCAGAGAGAACCAGTCAACAGATTATTGCTCTAAGACTGGACTTGTGAGAGATCCTAACACTTGGGATTATGTTAAGAGTCAGGAGACTGAATGCCTGGTAGCCGCAGTCTTTTTTTCCTATGTATACTGAGCCCTATGAATTTTATCTCACAAAAATACAAAATAACAACAACAAAACATATTGTATAGACCATATAAATATTGTATTTGTTGTTTAATTTTTCACAGTTTTAAAATTAGTTTTATCAATGTTCATCAAATCATTTGAATATGCATTCTAAGAATTTGCATCAAATTCTAAAATTTTACTGTATCATTTAATAACATGAGCTTATGTCATAAAGGGAAAAGAAAGGGGTTTCAGCACTTATTCTTGTTTGACATTGTTTAAAATTTGATTTGAAGGCTTTGTGTTATGTGGCTTCATATTTGCTACAAGCTTTTGTCATATTAGTCCCTACCAAATGAGATTCATAGATTATAAACTGATAGCAAGAACAGTGCCTTGGCTCATTCTGCTTTGCCATAAACTCAGTGCCCACATCCATATAGTTTAGATTTAATAAATTATATGACTCAAACTTTTAATAATTGCAGTGGGATGGCTTGATTGATTTTCTGCCTCTAACATTTTCAATATTGTATGTTGCTAAAAATGTTCACGATGTACACATTCTCCTGGATTCCTGCATAAAGATTGCAAATTTAATTTTATACCAATCTGATTAATTAGTACTCTTTTGTCTGGGGGGAAAGCCCTAATTCCTACAACTCACACTTTAAAAAATTCCTTAAGTTTGAAAACAGTCTAATTTCAACATGGCCTTATTTCAAAAAGAAAATGATTTAATAATCTTTCTTATGTCTCATAACTTTTATGAGACTCTGTGGTATAAGAACTGCATTATTTCATCTCATTCTTTCAATGAGACTAGTGACAGTTTTGCTAAGTGCCATATCACATACATATAAGAACAATGGATTAAAACTAGCAGGAAAAAATTGTATATTAGACCTCTGCAGCCCCACTTTGAATGTTAAAACAGACTGTCCTGCTCTTTACACAGTTGCTTAAACCTACAGTATAATTTAAACTTGTATGGAATCATCGAACTACAAAATTTAAGATGTGGAAGAATAGGCTTTCTTCATTCGAGTGACTGACATATTTGCTAACCCTTCTCCTTGTAAAAAGCATAAATTAATAAGTGCAGAATCTCAAATTCAGTAGGATACATCCTGTATTGGAAGCAAAAATTATGAGATCAAGAATAATTGATAGTCCATGTGACCCATTAAAACAAGTCTCATTTAATGCAATTCGGTTTAAAATTGTATCCTTTTAAGTAGGCTAACCTGAATGTAGGCACCCTTTTTTTGCACTTTACAGCAAAACGGAGCAATTCTCTCAACCATCCCGATCAGAGGACCTTGAACCGAGAACACATGTTTAATGATGCCCGGACTAGCTATTGATTAAACACTGACAATGTTCAGAGGAATTGAGAATCAAAAAGCCTCCCCCATCGCCAGCTCTGCCATGCTCACTTCTTAATAGATGGCAAAGGAGGATTCTAAATGAGATCTGCTGCCCCGCTCATCCTCAGAACTCCACAGGCAGTGGGATTAATTTCTGCTTCGCAGTCCTTTGGAACTACCATGTCTAAAATGTCCAGAAATGAATACAGATGTCCCTCCTTTTTTTATGTCCTTGTTCTCCTTTTTTGAAGAAGAAAAACTTTCTTATATGAGTTTAATGCATAGAATGATATTGCTTCAAATGTAGAATGAATGAAAACTCACCATTAATTAATACATAAAGAATCAGACAAATCCCGGAGAGATAATTCAGGCCAAATAATTCTCCAAATCAAGCATGCAAACAACAAAAAGGTTAAAAGAAAGAAAGAAAGAAAGAAAGAATTAAAAAGACTTAAAAGGAGATAAAGAATTCGAAGCTAGAACTAATACTCCCATTGCTACTGCTCTGTTGAGTTGGTTACTATCAAGAGGCTCAGTTATTTTTAGGATATTCTTTTGTCTGGTAGGAGATTGTGACACAGAACTGTGAAATAAAGCTGTTTCCACACTTTTAAAAATGTAATTTTCAATGGTGGAACCACCCAGCTGTTTTACCTTCAACAAACATTGATGGAATACCTAGGGGGGGTCAGGCACAGTGCTTGGTGCTTTCTCTTTTAAAGTTATTTAATCTCTCCAACAATCCTGTGAAATACTCATTATAATCTTTCAAAAGACGTGAAAACTGAAGCTCAATAGAATTAAATAAATCTCCTATTATCAAGCAATCAGTAAATAGGTGAGACTAAAGTCATGCTGCTGGCTGTCAGAGTGATGATTAAAATCCAGATATTTTGAATAATATTCTGTTGAGCTAATTACCATAAAATATCTATCTCCCTTAGTTTAATAATACACACTTAATGAAAGGTTCTGCAGGAAGCTTAGATTTTTTTTATGTTGTTTGTTATTTTACTATTTTTTTCTGATTTCTAAAGATTGCATCCTTAGGTTAAAAAAAATTTTGGAAGTACAAAAAATATAAGAAGAGAATAAAGCAACCATAACCCCACCACTCAAGAACAACTGTTGTTAATATTTGGGCTTATTTTGTTCTAGTCTTTTGTTTACAGGTTTTTTCTCTTCATAATTGAGACCATGTTCATACAATAGCATGCATATCTCTCTTTCTCTCTCTCTCTTACACACACGCACACACACACACACACATACGCACACAATCTCAATATATTTTAGGCTAAAACTATCTGTATAACTCCTTTAATGGTGGCAAATACCTTTGATATGTGTTTATTTGTATAGACATATATATCAAAGAAATTCTTTTCTTATAAATAATGCTGATATTAGTATTTATTTGCATATATTATCTAAATATTTTATTGTTTTCTAGGCAAGATTTCAAGCAGGAAGATTAAAGTAAAAAAGTTAAAACAAATTGTTAAAAAATTCTTGATATTTATTGTCAAAATCTTTTCCAAATTCGAATACAATTCATTGATCTCTTACCACTATATAATATTACCTATCTTATTCGCACTGGCATCAAATTCTCTTGTCCCTTTTAGTCTTTACTAATTTGATAAGTAAAACTATGTACACTCTTTTATTTGTTTTGTTAAGTTTAGATTCTAAAAAATATGCGTCATTTTGTATTTTCTATGATGAGTTTGCTGCTAAGGTGCTTTGTTTAATTTTTTAAAGTGAATTTTATTTATATATAATATATCTTATTCGCACTGGCATCAAATTCTCTTGTCCCTTTTAGTCTTTACTAATTTGATAAGTAAAACTATGTACACTCTTTTATTTGTTTTGTTAAGTTTAGATTCTAAAAAATATGCGTCATTTTGTATTTTCTATGATGAGTTTGCTGCTAAGGTGCTTTGTTTAATTTTTTAAAGTGAATTTTATTTATATATAATATATATATATAAAAAAGTAAAAGTCATCAACACCAGCACCCAGAGTTAACCAGTGTCAATATTTCTATTATACTGAGTTCTGGACAAATTCTTGGGCTGGAACTAGAGACAACTCTAACTGAGATCCATGTACTTCTAGCACTTTGGCTGTCTGTTTGTCTATCTATTTATCAGTCAGTCATCTATATGGTTTGAAGAGACTTAGAACTAGGACTCTCTGCCCCCCTTTCTCAGCAGATGTGACTGTCCCTCAATTCTTTGAATTGTAGTAAATGGAAAACATAGAATTCCAGGGAAAGACTTACCAAAGGAGTCTAGTGCTCTGCATTCCCTAATTCTAACAGTGCCTCTTTTCACTGGACATGGGTGGTACCTGACAGTGGGATTCTTCTCAGGGCCCCAGAGCTAGTCCAAAAGCAATATTTGCAGAAGGGCAGCTAAACACAGTTTTTTCTAGCAGAAGTATCCAATCAATTGTTCAAAGAGAGAAATACTTCTGCCTTTCTCCATAATTATGAATACATATGAATAAGATAACAAATTAAGGGTCTATGATGATATCAATTCAGTATATTTTTAAAGTTTGGGACATTAGTAGATAATGATTTCCATGATACTATGTAGAAATGCATGGCTTTTTAAGATAGTTTAAAAGCATTGTTCTCAAAGAGGAAATTCTGAAGAAACAATTAGACAAGCATAATTATCAATTTTCAAAAGGACTCTTAAAAGATGCAGAATTCTCAATCTTTCCAGTAGACAGGAAAGCAATTCCTTATGACAGGTATGCAAACCTTGAGGAGACAGTGTCCTCAGTTTGCTAATCCCATCTTTTCCCCACAAGGAAGAAAATGACAAAGTTGAAGAGTCTTGGGTCTTGGTTGTCAGTTAACATACAGTTCTTTTTTTTTTCCAACAAAAATGAAATCATACTTTAGGTACTACATAAACCTCTTTTTAAATTTTAACATCTATCCTCTTCCATGGCATTATATATTTGACAAAATCATTTTTAACAACTGATACTCAGTTTTATGATAAATAATTTCTTTAGTGATTTACCTGTTTGTGGACTTTTTTGTGTTTTCTCTCTCTGTCTTATGCTATAGTGAACATGGTCACTGATGATTACATTTATAGCCAAATCTTTCACTATCTCCAGAATTATTTCCTTAGAATAAATATGCATAGAATTACTTCATTAAAAATTATGTTTAATATCAACTTACCTTCCAAAAGTATCAATTTAAATTTCTAGCAATATTTTAGAAAATCCTGACCTTTTTCATTATACTCAAAACCTATCATTATCTTTTATTTTATCATTACCCGATATAATAGGTGTCATAGGTTGGATTTTTTAAAAAACAAACAAACAAAAAAAACCAGACTTTAAGATTATTGTGTAAAAGTTTACTGGGAACAACACAAGTGAGGGCTTAGGGAGACAAGATAAAGCAAAGAGAGAAATTAAATTTCAATGCAATTTTAACAAGTGTTCTATGGATCTTTACAAAGAACTTGAAGGTTGCAATGTTCCTTCAAAATAGCCCAGTCTTGGGGACTGAGACTTGATACCCTTGTAGCAAACTGCAGGTTGCCCTGCGAGGGGCATGACCTCGGATGAGGAGGTTCTCTTCAGCTGAGGGCAACTCTTCTTGAGAAGGACTTGGCCATGAGCTGTGTAGTGCCAACATGGCCAGCAGCTGTGTTTTTGAAGGGAAAAATTGGGTTGTGTTGCCAGAGCTGCTATTGGAGTCCATGCCTTGTACCACTTTAACCTTCCTGCTTTGTATAACAATTAGTGGGAACAGCTCCTCAGGATTCTGGTTGCTTTCTTTTCTAGGAAAATGCAAGAAGGTTAATGAAATGACCTACAGAACCTGCCACTGGCAGCTGGTCTTGAGACTGAAACTGATACTTAACATCTTCTCATTACAGTTCTAGATTTCTCTCACCCTACTTCCATTACCAACTGTCATAGGTAAGGCTCTTTGAGAATCAGACTCAGATGTACATACAGGATGTTTATTGAAGAGTGCTCTTGGAAACAACACATATAAGAGGTGAGGGAAACAGAATTGGGCAGATGTATAGTTGAGTTGAGATGCAGTTACAACTGGTCTCAGCTAATTCTGTGGAAACTTCAGAGCTAGAATAACTTTTTAGATTGCCCCATCTTTGTACAAGGTAGCAGGACTTTGTACTTTTGCATTGGATCCATCATTAGATGCAGGCTGCTCGAATAGAGGACATTGGACAAAGTAGCTTCCTTCAGCTAATGACACAGAGAAGGACTCAGCTGGACTCCGTCAGTTGCCAGTTGGACAAAGTAGCTTCCATCAGCTAATGACACTTACAGAGAAGGACTCAGCTGGACTCCGTCAGTTGCCAATACCCCAGTAACTGAAGGAATTATCATTTAAGTCTCAAAGTAGAATCTGGGCAGCACACTATGGTATCCATTATAGTAGTTTAAAATGGCATCTCATTATTACTGTAACTTGTATTATTTGATATGTCTATTAACCATATACATTTCTTCTTTTTGAATTACCTGCATACTTCTTTCTTTTTGCTATGTAGATAATATATCATTGATGTGTTTTTTTCCTTGTCACATATGTTACGAATATCTTCTGTTTTTCAGTTTTTCAATTTGTGTTTTTAATGTAGCTATGTTTAGATTTTATATAGCATAATATATTTGTTTCCCTTTTGTATTTCTTTCTTCCACTTGAGTTTTAAAAGTCTTTTATTCAGGTTGTAGATAAATTCACATAATTTTATCTAGTTTTATGGTTTTGTTTTGTTAGATTTAAATGTTTAATTCATTTGGAATTTATTTTGGTATATGGCATGAGACAAGGATTTAAATTATATGTGTTTTCCAAAGAGTCCAAAAATTATCCCAGCACCTTTTTGATTCATCCTTCTCATTTTAAATGATTTTAAGCTTTCTGTGTAATATATTAAGTATATTAAAAAGTTCTTAAATATTGCATACACAGGTTTTATGTATGCAATATTCTTTTCATCAATCAACTTGTTTATTTTTATGTTAAAAACACATTGCTTAAATTATTATAATTTTATAGTATGGCTTACCACTCACTTGAGCTAACCCACCAGAGTAAACAAGTTATTGATATAAGAGCAAATGATTATGGTGATTTTAGATACCTAAATTTTTATACCTTTTTTGCTTATAGGGACACATCTATATTTCTTCACTTCTGATAATCAGTCTATGCATTTTGCCACTTGACTAATATTTAAATGCTATTTTAAAATGTCACACTCTTGTCTTTTCCTTTTCCTCCTTCTTCTTTTTCCTTACAGTCAATTTTGAAAACAATAATTTAGCTTCTTGTTTATTTTAAAATTCTCTATATATTCTATTTCAGGCCTGAGCACGTTATATAACATAAATAAATATTTATCTAGTATTGAAGGAATAATATCATCATTTACTTTTTTTTTAATTTTTATTTTTTATTTTTTTGAAGAAATGATTTAAAATTGTTTTTCCTTTTTCTTTTTTTTGTCATATACTTTCTGTGTAAACACCTTGGCTTTTGATTTCTCTACATTACAAGTCATGTCTAGAATATTTAACATTGTGGTAGAAAAATATGAAAAAAGTTACATTGAAATATATTTAAATAACATATATATGCACTTTTTCTCCTTTTTTTCTAAAGAGTTGTCATACATAAGACTTTCAATGTTTGGGCTGGGTTTACTTTAGGGGTAGTTAAAGAGACTAAATTTGAAGACTTCTAAACACAATTGAAAATTTTGGAACTCATAGAATAAAAATGCTAGATAGTCGTTGCTTTCGTTCATTTGTTCTTATTCATTTACACAGGTACTGAGTGAGGTACTGGCTACATAATTCATAGCACAAGTACAAAAATGAAAAGGTGAGATACCTTATTTAAAAATATCAAGAATTTCAACATGATGATAGCCAAGCATCATCAACCAAGTTGAATGCTTTTGCAACTGTATAAGTTTAACACCCACAGAGCTGGCCCGTGAATGAACATAACCCATACTTTGCGTTGGGCAGTAGTGTTACTGCAGGGAGGAAACTTCAGTAATCATTTAGCAGAATTTGTTAAATAACTACTGTGTGCAAGACACCCTACTATAAGCTAGGTGAAGAAAAAATGAGAAACTTATTTTTAATCATTAAAAAATTATTCCCAATGAAGCAAGATAAAGACCCTTTAGAGAGGGTTTTTTTCATAACTATAGTGGGCACATGTGTGCTGTGAATTGTAGCAGCAGCTGCAAATTTTCTTCTCATTAATCTGACTCCCTGAAAGGATATTGCCTTCCAAATGTGAGCACTGTTACTAAGGAAGAAATGCATCTTATTAGAAAGAGAATATTGTAGATAATAATTGTGTGGTTTGTTTTGATTTTGGGACTGATTGTGTGTGTGTGTGTGTGTGTGTGTGTGTGTGTGTGTGTGTGTGTGTGTGTGTGATGGTTTTCTTTAGGGAAGGACAATCATATCAAAATATATTAGCCAAAGATCCTCAGGCATAGGTAGGAAATACACAGAAATAGATTTCCTTTAGCAATTGATTCCTCAGCATGCTAGTTATACCCAAACAAGCAAAGGATTTTTTGATATCTGTTTTATTTTGTTTGTTGCCTGTTCACGCATTCAAGCTGTCAGTTCTTGCTCTCTTAACAAAGGGGGCTATGAGCTGAAAATGTATTCAGATCACTGATGAACATTACAGGTCCTGGTGCCTTCCACACCACTAACTGAAATGAGATGGCAAACACTGTGAGAGGAAGTCACAGTGAACACATATTACCTGCTGCAAAGGAACAACATGTTGAAAGCAATATACTTTTTCAGCACTATGTACCATTTTGCAAGATTGTGTGTTTAAAACAATCATTTTTCCCCTCCAATCTATTTCACAAGTTGTCTTCCATAAACAACTGTTGCCTCTTTCTGTCTCTGAAACCATTTGTGTCTCTAGGTTCATATTCAATTGCTTTTAAGAGAGGGCAGCCAGCTATAGCAATATGATTCATGGTGATGAGCTGTGACAGAATCAGGAATTTAAAGTGATGTCAAGTATCCCATTGAGTTTATAAGATATCCCAAACAAAGATTTCTGTAAAATGCTTACATGCACAAAGTCGGATGGGTGAGGGCTCTTATTTTCCACTGTGTATTTTGTTACTGTACATCAAGAAAAACTGGTATGCAGACTCAGTAGAAAAAAATATATATATATTCATAGTAGTGTTTTTGATAAAAAGCACATCTTTTCTTTTCTATTTTTATTTATTTAATTAAAATTCTCTGAAAATACTTGCCATGCTAATCTTGACTCATTCAGTAGGACTGAGACTTTAGCACTCCTCCCATAATTTTCATCCATTCCCCAATTGTACCTGCCAAATGATAAATTTCTTCTTTAATATGAGCAATACATTTTTCTCAATCTTAAGTAAAATGTAAGTAAAACTACTCTTTAAAATTTTGATATTCTTATTACTCTTTAGCGTAAAATCTAAATGTAAACAATGTGCTAGCTTCTCTGAAAATGCAGCATCAAGATTGCATTCTCTTCCAGAGTACTTTTTCCTAAGATCCTTCTTTATAGAAATTCTGGGACGACCACTGCTCATTCCCGAGATGGTTACAGCTTTTTGCACAAATTAAGTTTTTTGGGCTTTTTCCTTTCCTAACTTCTCAGTGTTTCTCCCCTTCTAGTCAACATATCTCCAACCTGGCAACACAGATCTCCTTAAGAAACTCCGTTGGAGTCTCCCCTGCTCCTCTGTCCCTAAATCCCCATGCCTTCTCACTATCAAAGATATGAACTCCCTTCAGCCTACATATCCTAAGGGTTCCTTGATTAGGAATCTTTCTTCGGCCACTTGAATTTATTCAAAAGAATGACAATTTTTATAAACACCAGGATTTACTTTTCTGAGCAAAAGACAAGGGAGAAAGGAGAGGGGAGGGGGTGGAGGGAAGGAAGTCAAGCAGTTGAGATTAACACTACAAGGTAGTGTGGCAAGGCAAAGACCGCCATTATATACTGAGAGAAGAACTACCTTAGCTATTTTAACACAGTTGATGAAGAACAGTGTTCTTTGCAACTAAAAGCATGCATGTTTTATCTGAGCAATTATGCATATTTTTGAGTTGTGGATTATTCTGCAGCAGTCATTCAGCATAACCAATAGAAAGTGGCAGACACCATTTTGCTGAGCATCAAGGGAGATGGGTGTGAATTTACAAGTGCAGATTGATGTTTTGTGATGGCTATTGTTCATCACCTATGAAGTCCATAGTTTGCCATCAGTGAATAAGTAACAACTGGCAATTTTTGAAAGAAGTGGGAGAAAGATAATTATTAATGTGTGAAGATTTCTCGCTTTTAGAATTATATAGATGAACTAAGACTTGACATATTATATAGTGTAGACAATTTCCCAACATCATGGTTTTGCTACCGTTGAAATGAAATCAGGGACACAGAGTTGTTTTCCTCTTGTGTCCTGGTTTACTTAGTAGGAAATTCCAATAGTCTCAAAGAAAATGTGCCTTCCGGCAACTATTGACTTTAGCAATTACTCTGCTTAATTAAGTTCTGTGTTGATATAAGCAGATTCTCTGTGTACAGTCAGTCATCTAATCCTAATCCAACAAAAGATGGAAAGACTTTTCTTCACTTGTTCAACAAACATTTATGAATCACCTTCTTTTTGTTTGGCAGCAGGCATGACAGTGATTTTTCTGCCCCTAGGAAGGTATTCATTGTGAATTTAGTTGACAGGCTAGTTCAGCTAGTTCAAAGAAAGGAAGTCTCGGTAGCAAGACCTCCTTTCTTAGAAATAGGTCATGGAATGTTGAATAAGACAGGACAGGGAGGTAGGGTCATTTTCCAACACCTGACCAGACTGTCTCAGCATAGCTTAATTATTTAATTTCACGTCAATGTTTGGGGACTTTGCTGTCACACATATTTTTCTATCAAAAGATATTGGGATTATTTAGATTATACTCACCTCTGTTTCCAGTTATGAAGTCAGATGGTTGAGATTTCATTGATTTAATCATATTGAGCTAGCCTATTTTTAATGGAAGTCCAAATTCATACAATTGTGCCAAAGGAGTGACTTTAGAAAAATGTTAATCTTCCTGTGGGATGATTCATGGTTCACCTAGCTTTCTATCGAGAACCACCCACAAAAAGTCATGTGTCAGCCATAAAGACGTTTTCAGTGCTCAAAAGCACAGGGCTGTGATTTTGCTGACAATGTGTCACTGTTCAAGGCAGTAGAAAGAAAGCCACAAGGGTGTTATTTAAAAAATATGAAGTCTTAGAAACCAGCAGTGATTTTACTAAACATTTTAGCATCATAAAAAGGGTGCAGAAAAAATTCAATGTTAACAATACATAAGGGAATCCAACACTAAAAGTATGCAGCCACCATCTGGTAGCAGAGTCAAACACTTGAGAGTAAAGGGCCCACCCCCTGGCCTCCAATTCACACACAAAAACACTGGATTTAAAGGATGTGTGTGAGGCTTGACTGCTTTACTGACAAAAGAGTTCCAACTTTTTGTGAATTAGGTATTTTGTTTATTACTGAGGGTTTGGAATAGAAGGTAAGAAGGAAAACAGAAGAGGACTTCTCTTTTCTTTAGATCTCAAATGTCTTCTGTGTTATCTACTACTGATTTAACCCTTTATGGTGCCTCAGTTTCCCAGTTTCTCCTTATCGACTCCTTGTCCTAAAATTCTCTCCATTAACTGAGAACAAGACACTGCAGAGATCTCCAAGCAGAAAGAAAGACGAGCAAGAAGGGATAGGAGCTGGGGTCAGAAGAGATAACAGGATTTTCATCATTGGCTGACATTATCCTAGGGCTGAGGCACGGCCACCGGAACACAATTGAAAGGAGAATGGCAATCAACAGTGTCTGCCACATGATACTTCAGGACCCATCTTATACTTTCCCTTGCCCTCAGACACACACATGCAAACACACAAACCTTTCCATAAACACTCTTTAAATAACTTCTATATATGCATGAATTCATTCAACTATTATTTAGAGTAGATACTTCATTCTGACTTTCTTTCATGTTCTTACCATCGCTTTTCCTTTCCTTTTTTCTTTTTCTTTATTGAGTAAATGATAAATATTTGTAAAAGATGAACTATAAAATACAGTGAGTGAAAAAGGAAGAACAAACTTCACGTTTAATACCACAACCTCAACACTAGTGGTTATTGATTACGCTTTTGTCATATTATGTATGAGTTTTTCCCAAAAAAATGTACTTTTTGTTTGTTTTGCTTTTATTAATTTAATTTTATTAAAATCATACTGATTTTTATGGTTTTGTAAACTAACTTATTTTTTTTCTTGCTTAATATCTTATGCTTATATTTCTGGGTCAGTTAAGATAATTCTACTACATAATTTCTAATAGCTGTGTAATAGTCCATTAAGTGAATTTAGCAAAATGACCTTGATCATTTTCTCATTATCAAATAACAAGAATTATTACTCTTTTATTTTTCAAAATAATGCTGCAGTGAACACTTTTCTATTTTTACAAACATCTTCAACTGTATTCTTAGATTAAATTCTTAAAAATACAATTATGGGATCATAGTACAAGGCTATATATATAGCCAAACTACAATCCTGAAGCCATGTTTCATTCTACTAGAAATGTAAGAGTACCATTTAGTCTCAGCTTCACCAGTTACATGGGCCAAAAGATATCTATTATTGTTTTAATTTGCCTGGTTTTTATTTTTTAATACATGAGGTTGAAATTTCTTTATGTGTTCCTTGGCCATTTGAATACATTTTACATGATATTATTTATGAATATATTTTACATTATATTATCTTTTTATGCCATTTTGCCATTTTTCTATGGGCACGTGCTTTTTTGTTGATATATAGGAGCTTATTATATATTGTGGATATTAATGAATTCCTTAAAAGTTAACATAGATTCCAATATTTTTACAATTTTTTTACGTAGTTTATGAAAGTTCTTCTTGTCATTTTGAAGAATTTTCTTTTGTGTAACATATTTTCTTCCATGTTTTTCTTTCAAATCGAATTTTACTCTTAAATATTTCATATTCAACAAAATATGAATTTTAAAATGTGAAAGCCTATATAATAAATTCCAAATATGTGAAACTGCTACTACAAAAAGGTAAAAGTATAGTTTACTCTTAATATTTGTTGTTCCATTGTATAAGTTACTATGAACTGTTTTTATTCAGAACATTTTTGATACTGTATGAGATTTCTGCACCAAGGAATTCTTTCATTCTATGCAGATACCAACTGGGTGTGCCACAAGTCCATTATCTGCATAGAATGAAAGTTTCACAAGTCTGCCCCCACTGAGATGCCAATCACAAGTTCAGGCCTCCTATACTTCTGACCAACTGGCTATAAATTGGGGGTTCCTATGATCCACTTATCAGGTTCAATAATATTCTAGAATGGCTCACAGAACTGAGAAAGGCACTTTACTTACCATTATCATTTATTATGAAGGAAAGAACTCAGGAACAGCCAAATAGGAGAGATGCATAGGGCAAGGTATTGAGAATGAGTGCTGTAAAGCTTCCATGCCCTTTCTGGGCACATTACCCACCTAGCACCTCAACATGTTCACCAACTAAATCTCCTCAAACCCTATTATAGATTTTTATGGAGGTTCCATTACATAGGCATGGTTGATTAAATCTTTGGCCATTGGTGAGTATCTCAATCTCTAGCCCTTATCTGGAGTATAGCAGCAGGGACTAGGGGATGGGGAGAAGGAAAGTTGCAAACCTCTAATCACATGGTTTGTTCCTCTGGCAACCAGCTCCCATTCTGAAGCTATCTAGGAACCTGCCAAGAGCCATCTCATTAGCATAGACTCAGGTATTGGTGAAAGGGGCTTATTATGAATAACAAAAGATGTTACTCTCATCCCTATCACTCAGGAAATTCCAAGGATTTTTGAACCTCTTGTTCCAGGAACCAGAGGATAAAGACCAAATATATATTTCTTGTTATAATCACAATATCCAGTTGCCATAGATTATTGGACCAGTTCCTGATAAATGGAAACTTCAGTTAATGTCTTAGTGCATAATCTTTGGACATTTGTCATGTTATTTCCTTATGATACATTTCTAAATGTGGAATTACTAAGTGTAAAATATGTACAGTTTTTTAGGCTTTTGAAGCAATTAACTAATCTGTCTTCAAGAAAGGGAACCAATTTACATTTCTACCAATGTATAAGAGAGCTAGTTCTTTCATGTCTACCAACACAGGGTATTGTCATTCTTGTTTTTCTTGTATGTGGATAAACAAAAATACTTTTATTAAATTGTAATTTGTAAGTTTAAAGGGTTTATAAGAAGAGTAGAAGAAACTAATTTTTAGAAGTCAGGTTGAGTTTAGGCTTGAGTGGCGACCTACTGGTGCATCTAAACTGTTTATTGTTTCTTCATCGATTGGCAGAAGAGTCCAGGACAAATGTTTGTGAGGATAAGTGTGGAATCGTTAAAAAGGATCATGTACTGGCTGCAGCAAAGGCAATTCTAAAGAAGAGCAGAGGTTAGAAGTCAAAGAATATATTTTTGAAAATTATATGATGTGGAGCATCATGATGGGGCATCTATTACTATCAAAATTATTTAGGTGGCAACAGATTGTGAAAGCACTTTTTACATCAGTTAATATTGTGTGTTATTAAAATATTGGCTGGTTGAGAAAAAAATGTAGAAAACAAGTGGGGAGCCAGTATCTGTTGTGGGCTTAGAAGTAACAATAAAGTTGGTATTTTAGGAAAATCACTTTGATTGATGATTAATCTGTTACAATGATTCAGGTATGATTAAATAAAGTTCAACAAAGACGTAACAGGAAGAGGTATAACTGAATTGGGGAATAAACTAGAAGATATGATGAGAGATTAAAGTCATAAAGAGAAGAGTACTTCAAGGTTACTTAAGAAAGACACGTGTGTGTGTGCATATGTGTGAGGAAGGGAGGCTATGGATGTGGAACTGTTCCAGGGTTTTATCTACTATTTAATCAGAGAAATCCTACGTTTAACCATTTATGCAAGATTTTTATTTTAAAAGGGGTTATGGTGGCCATAAAAGATTTTAACCCTAGTAATTCTAAATTTACAAATGAGAAAAAAAAATTGAGTCTTGAAGACACTAAATAACTTGTTTAAACTCATCCATTTGTTAATTTATTCAAGACTATTTAGTGAGTGCCTACTTTGGGCTAGAGACTGAGATAGGGACTAGAAGTACAGCAGTGAATAAGACCAAACAGCTGTTAACCAAAGAAATGTCTAAACCTGTTAAGAATCTTAATGAGTTTACTTGCCAAACTGCCAACAATCGCCAAGAAGCAAAATCTCAATGGATTAAGAAAATGCTCAGAAGATTAGCAGTTTCACAGATTATTTTATACATTAGAATCAAAGGAGGAGTCATAGGAGTTTACTTGCCAAACTGCCAACAATCGCCAAGAAGCAAAATCTCAATGGATTAAGAAAATGCTCAGAAGATTAGCAGTTTCACAGATTATTTTATACATTAGAATCAAAGGAGGAGACATAGGAGGGTTACATGAAATCATTGGTGGTACATTAAGAGGGCCAGGGAAAGCAAAGTGAGGAAATCTCTAGGATAAAAAGTAAAATGGAGAGATATCTACTTCTTTTACATTGGTAGGTACAGAATAGTGAATAATTAACATTTACAACACATAGAGACGATACGTGGGGGACGAGATAATCATGAGGGGTTCTGTGGTCCTGAGATCTGGTCCAGAGGGTTATGCCCTGAGGGGTCCGCAAAAAAAGGGATTACTCTGACATTCCAAGGGGATATTATTTTAGATACAAAAAGACGATAAACAGGCTTACTTAAAGACTGACCTTTGCCAAGAAAGCTACGGGCCCAGGATCTGACAACGGCTGTGACCTGATTTTAGTTAGGAATTTGAATGTTCAGACCATCATCCTATGTGGTTACTTTTGACATCTGAGTTTGTAGGACCAGTCATGCTGGCCTTCTCTGAGCTTCTCAGGCTTTGTATGTGGCCCCTTTTACATCTACACAGTCAAGGGTAAGAGACAGACATTGATCATAACGACCATGCCAATAGATGTATAAATGCAAACTGAGATGTCTTATGAAGTAACAGGTCTTAGCTCAGACATCCTTCAAATATTGTGTCCCACTGCCTTTTACCATGGGAGAGGACCTGCCCAGGCTCTGTAATGACATCTAAAACTGAATTAAAAGAAAAATAACTCCAAGGAAAGCATAAGGAAGTTAACAGATTTAATCAGGGCCGTGCATATTTAACTCAAAGAACATCACTCTATTTCCAGATCATTAGAAATAATTGTTACCTATTTCGGTGATAGTGATATTAATGTTGAAATTGTTACTTTTATCTTTTCAGCAAACATTGACTGTTGGTCGCACTGTCATCAACTTCAAATTCTGTTACTTTATATTGAATTCACGAGTCCCCTGCTACACCTTTCCTCTCCCTGTTGTCTTTTTTGGTGTCATTAGCTCTCTTGCTTCAGGAGCTATTGACATACTGATTGCAGCAACTTCTACTGACATCCTTTTAACTTTGTCATGGATCAATGTACGCCATACGATTTATTTTATTTTTATGGCTTTATACTTTCTATTATAAAAGCAATGCATGGTCATTGAAAAAAGTTTGGAACAAATGGTTAGTAAAATAACACAAAAGAAGTAATAGAAACCACCCATAACACCACAAGAAGTAATATTTTTTAACATACGGGTGTATATCAAGTATTTTATTTGCATAAATTAACACTCCTCTATGAAATAGGATTGTATGATATTTTCTATTATATAATTCGCTTTATTAAAATGTATTTCATTATTTAATATCATAATATAACTTTCTACTATGTGTTTTTTAATGACTGCACTACTATAATAGCTTATATTTATTTAGAATTATCTTTGTGTCAATTACCATTGAAAAATAAATTTATATGCATTATTTCATTTAAAATCACACAAATTGTATAAAGGAGGCACTATTACCATCCTGATTTTACAAAATAGGAAATGAAACAATAAAGATTAGATAATTGGCCCAAGGTTTTATTTGAACCCAAGTACTAGAACTCTGGAACCCAAGATTTTCAGGCTGACTGTAATGTATAACATACCATTGTTTTCATAATTGCCCTATTCCAGTTTCCTGATGGTGGATAGTTAGGTTTGTGCTTTTTAATTTATTTTAAAGAAAATTACAATAAATATTTTTATAGATAAGTCTTTTCCTCATGTACTTGATTAGGTTCCTTAAGATAAATTCCAGTGATTAAAATTGTTAGGGTCCAAGGGTTATTTGTAAAATTTATGGCATCTAATTTTTATGCAAACTTAAATCTTCAGGCAGTCCATCCTAACAGATATAGACAAAACTGGAAGAAATAGAACATTAAATTCAACTGCTTTCTTGATTTCTAGAAAATCATATCACCACTGTGTATCTTGTAGGAAACAAGCTAATAATTCTGTCCTGACCTTAGAGTTATAAAATAATTTAGAAATCTAAAAGGTCATTTATATGAATTTAAATTTGACAAAATCTTTAAGACACAGGTACCCTGCATGTATAAATGGGCTCTCAGTAAGAACTTGATTAGTCCAGATCTGGAAAATGTACTGTATTTCCTATTTTTGTGATATTTGACCTAAGGAAATGTTCACTCGAATCCTTTGATAATAACAGAGATCATCTAGAAGCTAAATAAATGATAATTTGGAGGATTAAGTTCAAATGGTCTTCTTTGACCTATTGTACCTTTTGCAAATATATCAAGGAATTATATCTGCCATCACTTTAATAGAATTTCCAAGTGTGCCTATTTTCAATATCAGTATGTCTAAAATGCCTTTATACATGGAAATCATTGATGGAAGATATTAAGCTGCAGTAGCACTTTGGAAACAACTTAAACTTTTTGTACTTTAACATTTTCCAAATGAAAAATTAAAATAAAAGATCTGACATGTGTGTGCATGTGTGTGTGTGTGTGTGTATTTGACTTCCCTTGTGTGTGTGTGTGTGTGTGTGTGTGTATTTGACTTGCCTTAAAAGTCTAGTATCCCAAGTAGTATACCAGTACCCTAGTACCTCAACATCCCTTCTGCATCATTTAAAGGAAAGTTCTTGTGAAATAATTTCCATATTTAGGAAGAGCTAAGCAATGAAGATTCACTTTTTGAATCTTCATTCATTGTTTTTCTCATTTTTTAAATCATCTGATGTTGTAGTATTCTCTCCAATATTTTTTTAGCAGCAGCATTTATTGAGTGGACACAATAAGTGCTGCTACTAAAAGAAAATTGCTCACAGCAGTGGGAAGCGCTCCAACTGGGTCCTTGGGTCGGTACTACACACATACTTGGTTTCAAATAACTGATCCCTAATTGCCACTGCTGCCATCCTTCTCAGCCTCCTGCCTTCCTGTATTTATGCACCATAATTATGGATTGGGTTCAAAATTCTCAAACCTATGTTTTCTCATTGATAATGTTGGGTTATTAGAGAGGCAGTACAACCTAGTAGTATACAGGACTATGAGATCAGATAGTTCTGGGTTGGAGTCTCAACTTCACTCACTGCAATGATGAGCAGTCATTTAAACTCATTGGTTTCCACCTCTGTAAATTGAGCATAATAGTTATACACATAGCATAAGGTTGTGAACAAGATTAAATAAGATAACGCATGAAGAGAGCTTAGTAAGTTGCCAGATTCACAATAAATGGCTAGATACCTGAAGCAAAAGGAGTACATGTCAGGTGCAGGCTTACAAAGCTGTTTCTTGACAGAGTCAGGACTGGAATTCAGACTTATTGATGGCACCAAATTTGATATTCATACTACCTATAGCCAATCCAGGTCAACCTTCCTAGAGCCTTCCCTTACTGGATCTCCTTGCTTGCTTACTAAGGTTTAGGAATAAATTCCTGTATATGCTCAAACTTTTCCTCAATGCCATTTCTCCATGTCTCAGGAATGAAAGGCTTATTGCCCCTTTAGCTTTTCTGTCCTCTTTATTCATCATTGTCATCCAACTTTAATTCTCTCTTTATCGATTATTTTCTGAAGCCTTCATCAACTGGGTACATCATGCTTTCTAACCTGTCATGGTAAGCAGCCCATCTCTAAAGCTATCACACGAAAACACAGGATTCTCTTCCTCCAGTATAGCGAACGAGTTAGGAAACAGGTTTTGAATTCAGCCACCTGAGTTCGAAGCCCTCTTTTTCCACAAATCTCAATTCTGTCACTTTTTAGTTTTGAGACCTCAAATACATTTTCTGCCTCAATTTCTTTACCTATATAAAATGGAGACTGAAATTGTATCTACCTTATTAAGTTATTGTGAAGATTAAATTAATGAACATATGTAAAAAGCTTAAAAGGGTACCTAGAACATATTAAGCACTATATAAATATTGTCCATTATTATAATAATTATCTATAATTATAATAATTAATATTATTTGTTAAAGATTTCTAAATGTAGCTCAGACTATTATCTCTTCTAAATTCATCTTCTTGTTTCCTGCTACCATCTAATAAATACTTTTTCTTATTTGATTGATGTATTGAACATATATGTGAGAGTGCCTGAAGCTATGCTTGGTACAAGAGAAGCACTCATAAAATGTTAACCCTTTCTATTGACTCTCCACCCCTCTGCAATTGACCCAGCTTACCCTTGACTTGCTTCTTGAAAGTTTCTTCCTTCAGATTTTGAGACTTATTTTTTCCTGGTTCTGCTTCTTTGTCTATCTAATACTTGATCTTCCTTTATATCTTTTCCCATATGTGCATACTTGTTCATCTCCCCACATAGTATAAATTCTTTGAGGGCAATGGGAATACTTTATTTACCTTTTCTCTCAGTACCTTAGACATAGTAAGAATACAATTAATCTTTGCTGACTTTAGTATTTGTCTTGATTCTTTTAACTCCCTACATAAGGATTCTTTATTTCCGGTATACAAGCCTGGATACACTCTAGATTTTCATACCACTCATAATTGTTTTACTTCAAATATCTTAAATTTTAAAATCTCTCTTTCTGTTGCTAGCTTATCATTATTATTTCATTTCAATTTCTTTCTTTACTATATTTACACCTATAATACCTAACATTTATTGAGTGCCTATAATATTCCAGGTACTATATTAATTTCTTTGCATACATTACTTCACTTAATATTCACAGCAACCATATAGTTGATATTATGCTTGTTTTACAGATAAGGGACTTAAGGCTCCAGGAAGTCAAATGATTGTCCCAAGGTCACAGAACTAGTGGCTTTGGCTGAGTTGGGCTACACATTGATGTCTCTTTGATCTTTTCTCTGTGCCATTTTGACAGTTTAATATAGTAAATGTCAACATGAATATTCTAGACAAAATTATTATAGAAATTCTGAAGAATAGAATTTTTTAAGTAATATATTTAACTTTTAAAAGAATGTTTAGTTCCTGTCCATTGGTTTTCTCATTGCATTTATTAATGCTCCACAAAGCAGACAGTCTCCAAGTACGTCAGAGAATGTGGCATTTGACTACCAGACCTCTTGTCAGAGCTAGCTGCAATTGTGTCAGAAATTGGCTCTCCAGCTGGGCTGGACTGCAGTTAGGAAACATGATTGTAGATGGTGAACCGCCACTGCTGGGATGTGAACCAGACATGAATGTTAAGCAATAGTGTCCACAATTTGCAACCCAGGAACTGCCAAATTGACAGCTAGACTAAACTACAGCAGCATAGGAAGATGTGGCTGGTTTCTCCATGCAGTCAAGACAAAGTCTTATACTGCACTTTGATGAATACAATCTTACTGTCCCATAGACCGAGATGCCGTCAATTATGAATCTGTTAGATTCTTAGAGAACATTTCATGTCTGCATGCCCTTGTAAGCCTCATAATGACCCTAACTCTAGTTGGTTTGGATTAGTCTTTAAAGGGAACGTGCAGTTCATTAAGCATGTAGAAGCTCCAAAGGCAGCCGTACTCTCCATGAGCTAAATAGATTCCTTGCATTTTATCTAGGACTAGATGAAAGGGATCCATAATGCTGTGCTAGAAATAAATCTTGACTCGCTGAGGGACTTGAACAGATATAGTGAGTGTATGAAATGAATAATATTAGTAATGAGCAAAACTTTAAAGGAAAATCTAAAGGTTTGGGGGATTTCTGTCTCTTTTTAAAGAACATATACCAAATGATTGTTTTATCTCATTTTTGCTTTGAAAATTTATTTCTTTCAGGCTTGAGATAGCCATTTGGTATTTCACCAGACAGAAAATCTGCTTACCTTCCTCACCACCCTTCCACATGTTGCTTTGTCATTCATTTCCTTCATGCAAGGGACATTTCCAGATTCCTATTATGTACTAGACACTGGAGTTAGAAATGAGGTGTTCTTTGATACAAAAATCAAAAGTACCTGCCCTCAAGAAGTTTAAGATCTAGTAAGGGAGACAAGTGCATAAGTGTAGCAGCATACCTAAGTTAAGTTTTGAAAGGAGAGTAGAAATTAGTCCAGAGAAAAGTAGTGCTGAGTTCCCAGATATCCTCTACATTAAAGGATTAGTGCACAGAGAGCCCATTATATTTCAAATATTAATAATTAAAGAAGCTATTAGACTAATCAAAGACAGACTCACAAATATAGAGGGCAATCTGGTGATGGATAGAGGGATGGGAAATTGGGGGCTGGGAGAATGGGGTGAAGGGTTAAAGAAGTACAAATTAGTAGTTCATAGATGGCCACGGGAATGGGGAGCATGGCATAGGGAATGCAGTTAGCAGTAATGTAATGGCTAGGTGGAAAACTAGAGGAGAGATGGAGCAATTAGGGGGATGGTTTTATAAATTATATATATGTCTAGCCAATGTACTATATTCTTGAAACTAATAAAATAAAATTTAAAAAGTTTTTTTTTAAAAAGAAGCTATTGGAATTTTAGAGTGGATATTTTGATTATCATATATTCAAGTAATTTTTCTTAGAAACATATTGCTTGGGTCAGAACTTGTTTCTAGTAAAATGTTACTATACCTTCATATATGAAGATCTGCATTGTTTAACCACATGGGTGCTTTGTCAAACATGGATATCTTACCCTCATTAATAGAATCATTGGCTTTGAAACAGCTTTGAAAGCCAAGAAGTGAGAATCTAAAGAGAGATGAGATCAGGGGATTCTGACTAGTAATTCATTTTAGCAAATGTTCCTGGAGCCTGTGGGGTTATGCATAAAGATTACCAACATACATTTCTGAAAAAAAAATGATTTTGAGAGTCACACTAGGAAAAGAAGTAGTCATGTCCTTTCCAAGGACCTATAAGCTTTCTGTCTTTAACTGCTGAAATTCTGGTCACTGGAAAACCAGAGGAAGTATAATAGAACATTTTTCAGGGAGAAAAAATTGGGGGCTCAAGTTTGAAATTTATGTCACTGATTATAATAAAATAACATTTAACTGCTTCAGTATACATTTGTACAGATTCTAAAAGCGTTTTTCTTCCTTAAAAATTAAGAGGTAGGTATATATTTAATTTTACTAATAATTCAAGAATATCTTTCTGGCTGTTTATGCAATACATTCTTTGCAAAGTAGTATATAGCAAAGTCTCATTTGAGATAAATATTATAATCATAGGCAAGTTTTAAATTTTTAAATCTTATATTTATCTCATATTTGTTAAAACCTAAATAAGGTTTTAAGTTTTATTGGGAATACATAAAATAAAATAGTTTTTTTCTACTTAAACATTTTCCAAAATCGTGATTAATAATCAAGTGCATGAAATGATTTCCAGAGTATGAGCTCTTCAAGATAAATTGTTGTTAAACTAATGTGTTTAGTGAAATTCATGCCAGCTCATCTGCCCAAATTATCTTCTAATATTTTGTTCTCCAAGTTGCATAGGAAGTGATTAAAAAGCAGCATTTTTTTTTTTAATTTGAAATGTCCTATGTGTGCATAAACATTCAAGATACTGAGGGATTTAAGACTGCAAAGTCAGTGAAAGATTTCATCCTGTATGGCTTCAGGGTGAAAATTTTGAAATAAAACATTTTCTTAATAAAATACACATATTTTAATAATCTTTAATAAAGAGAAACGGATTAGTGAACCAAGACTCAGGAGACCTGGAAATTTTACTTTCGACTGTACCACTTATCCACTTAAATTCTTCAATGGCTTACTATTGAATTGAAAATAAATTCCACAATCTTTAACTGGGGACCTCAGTGTCTTATATTTGCAGCCAAAGAGAATTTCTATTGTTCTTTGGATATGCTATGCTTTTTCTACTTCTCTAGACCTCTGCTCCGAACTCTCTTTTTCAGTTAGGCTCTCCTTCTCAGCTATGGTCTCTCACATCATCTTGTTTATTTTCTTCACAGCACTCACAATAATCTGTGATGATTTTTCTTATTGGTTTACTCATACCCTATCTCTCATCCACCACAATGAATGTTCTGTGAGGGCAGGGACATGGTCCTATTCATTGCTTTGCATCTAGAGTCTATCACTGTGTATCTATTGAGTGTTGTTCAAGGTAACTAGCAACTGACCAATACCTAAAACCAATAACTACATCTTTTTTTCCATCAGACTATAGTTTATGAAACACCTTCTATATAAATTCTAGACAGATGATAATATCCAGATATATGAGTCAGATCCCTGCCTTCAAGGAGTTATAATCTGTCCAAAGATATAGAATGTGTCCTGTTATTGATGTCTTCAAGTTTAAGATAGCGTATTATAAGAACTAAATATATGGCATCACCCATCATCTCCCATATTTGTTCAAAACATTAACTGATTGGTTTACAATAAAAACAGTATAATGATCAAATAAGTTTGGCAAATTTAAATACCCTATCATCTTTTGGATGACCATTATACCATATTAAAGGCTCTGAGGAATTCAATGGAGAATTGTTTTGCTGTATTCAACAAGTTTATTTTATGTTGGAAACTTTTATCATGTAATATCTACCAACATCATCCCAAACTACTGTTGTAAGAGACCTAATTTGAAAAAAGCTGGTTGATTTCAATGAAATCATTTAATGAAAGTCATCACTAAGATCACCGGGAAAGAATTCATGGAGGATGTAATACCTAGGATTGAGTCTTGGAAAAAGAATAGATATTAGTCAATCAGGTCGTCAGAATAATGACTATCTGGGTAAGAAGAGCAGGAAATAAGTGAGGTGGGAGTGTTTAAATCACAAATCAATTTTTTCACATTTATAGGGCCATACAAATTCTCTATTTCACATGAACAAGTTGTCGTTGTTTATAGTTTTCGTTTTTGAGGAATTAGCCTATTTCACCTAAGTTGCCAAATTTATGTGTGCAGTGTTGTTTGTAGCAGTTCCTTACTGCACTTTTGATGTAATCAGGGTATACAGTAATATCCCATTTCATTCCTAATATTGATAATTTGTATGTTCTCTCTCATTTTCCTTATCACTCTTTTATTGTCAAATTTACTGATCTAGTGTATAAATCAGCTCGTTATGTCAATAATATTCTCTATTTTTTATTTACAATTTCATTGCTCTTTGATTTTATCTTGCTTATTCATTCTATTTGCTTTGGATTTATTTTGCTCATCTATTCTAAATTCTGGAGTTGGGAGCTTAGATTATTAATTTGAGAGCTTTACTCTTTCTCAAGTATTCAAGTTCCATAAATCTCTTTCTCTTCAACAATGCTTTAGCGCTGTCCTCAAAGTTTTGGTGTTAAATTTTTATTTTTATTCAGTTCAAACTTTGTTATTTTTCCTTGAGACTTCCTTTTTCACCCACATATATATTATATGACTTTGTCCGTGATAATTTTTTTTATACTGAGGTCTACTTTGTCTTATATTAATATAGCCATTTCTGTTTTCTTTTAATTAATGTTTGCATAATATATATTTTTCTATTCTATTGCTTTCGATCAGCCTATATCATTATATTTTAAGTGAGTTTCATTTAGATACTACATAGTAGGATCATATTGTTTAATCCACTCTCTAAATTTGGGCCTTTTAATTGGTGTAGTAAGCCATGCATATTAATGTACTTCTTGATATGATATAGCTTGTCTGCCATTTTTTCTGTTTGTTGTTTGTTTTTTATTTTTTGTGTCTTTTTCCTGTTTTCCTTTACATTTTTTAGAATTCCATTTTGTTTTGTTCATAGCAGTTTACATAGCTTTTTACTGGTTGCTCCAGGTATTACATTATGAATAACTAATTTATCTCCTGGTAGCATAATTTTACCAGCCCAAATGAAATGTAGGACCTTAATTTCTTTTTCCTTTACTCTTCTTTATTTACGTATAATTCTTTAACTGTTTCTTCTATGTGTATTTAGAACCATATTAGACAATGTTATAATTTTCGTTTCAGCCATTAAGTATAGTTTAGAATACTCAAGAGGGGAAGGCAAGCTTATTGTATTTATATATTTTTTTCTTAGTCTCACTCTTTCTTCCCAATGCTCTTGTTCTTTCTTCCTTCCTGATGTTCTAAATTTTCTCTTTTTTTCCCCCTTTTTAATTATTTTCTCTCTATTTAGAGAATTCCTTTTAGACATTATTTTAGTATAGTCTGCTGGAGATAAATTTTCTTAATTTCCTTTATCTGAGAATGTCTTGAATTCCCCTTAATTTCTAATTTTGCTGGATATAGGATTCTGGGTTGTTTTCTTTCATTACTTGAAAAATATTGTCACTTCTTTTTGGTTTCGATGATTTCTGATGAGAATTTATCTGTTGTTTTACATGTTCCCCCTACAGATAAGGTGTCATTTCTCTATTGTTGCTTTAAAGATTTTTCCATTGTCTTTAATTTTTAGAAGTTTGACTATGTTGTGTCTTAGTGCAGATTTCTTTAGATTTAAATTGCTTGGGCTTTAGCTTTTTGGATTTGTAGACTTATGTCCTTTGCCAAATTTGGGAAATGTTCAGCCTTATTTCTTTGAACACATTTTTAGCTCCGCCCCCTTTCTTCTATCTCCTAGGACTTTATTGACACAATGTTACATCTTTGTTATCGTTCTTTAAGTTTCTGAGGCTCCATTCTTTTTCTTTTCTTGTCTCTTCTTTCTCACTCTATTTTCTCTATATCGTTCCATTTGGGTAATTTCTATCTTCTATTCACTGATTCTTTCCTCTTCACCCTCCATTCTTCTTTTTAGCCCATCCATTCATACTTTATTTCAGTCATCACACTCTTTAGTTTTAAATTTTCAATTTGGCTCTTCTTTACATCTTCTATTTCTTTGATGAGACTCTATTTCATTTGTTTCAAGCATGTTAGCAATTGGTGATGGAAGTATTTTTATATGACTACTTTAAAATTTTTTTCAAATAATTCTGACATCTCTAACATCTTTTTGTTCGTATCTATTGATTGACTTTTTTGATCATTTCGAGATCTTCCTGGTTCTTTATATGATGAGAGATTTTCTATTGAAACCTGGACATTTTGTGTATTATGTTGTGAGACTCTGGATCTTATTTTAGATAATTTTTTGGACACTATTCTGGAAGAGGAAAGGGTGGGGGGAACAACACCTGTTACTGCTTGATGGGTATAGATGTCAGGATTCCTATCTGGATTCTAAGGACTCCCAAAAAGTGTATGCCTCATTATTTCTGTTCAGAAATAGGATTTCTAGTTCTCCCCTAGGTCTCTACTTATACCACTTAGCTAAGATGGTGGAGTGGCCTCATTATAACTGCATGGTGGTGAAAGTCTTGACTTTCCAATAAGCCTCCTCTGATAGCACCCCAGTAGGGAAGGGTGAAAGACTTCATTATAGCCTAGTGAGGGAGAGATTCTAGGCTCGCTACTCACTTATTCTTTGGTGTCATTGGTGGGGATAGGGCCACAATTTTTTCACAGTATTTGAGTACAACAAAGCAGTTATTTTCTTAAAGTTTCTGTCTTTCTAGACTGTCCCTTTCCTGGTCCTTTGACTAGATAATCTCCTTCTGAAATTCAAATTACTTGATACTGTCTGCTTATCTCGTTACTCAGACTTTTCTTTACCTGCTGATTTCATTATCTCTGTTATTACTAAAGCTGTTTTTATTGAATGACTTTTCTCTCAGATATGGGTCACATTTTTTTACTCCCTACAGATATTTATTAATTTTTTATGTAATGAAAGACATTACAAATTTTACATGGTTGAGTGCTAGCTTTTGTTGCTCTCCTTTAAAAAAGTATTGTACTTTTTTTGAATGCCAAGTTCAGTTACTTACAGATAGTTCGATCCTGTCAAGTACTATTTTTAAGTTTGTTAAGGTGAATCTAGAGCAGACTTTTCTCTGGGATTAGATTAGCCCTACTTCTGAGCCATGGCCTTTCTGGTATCAATACTGAATGCCTATGTATTCAGTAACGTTTCTCCATTCTGGTTTCTGAGAACTGATTCTTGGCCCTCTGTGTGTTCTGAGAATTGTTTGGCCTACAGCTGCCCTAATTCTTTTTTCCAGTGTATTGTTCTTTATCTAGGCTTGTGGAGACTATAATTTTTATTATA
>NW_006435762.1:1871613-1897155 GCF_000325575.1 Pteropus alecto
GAGGATTGTTATATAGATTTCTGGAGGGTTTTTTTCCCCTCTTTGTAACATCCCCTACCCTCTTTCTAGCACTGCACAAATTCTAGTTGCCTTGACAGATACGAACTTTGATCCATCTCTTCAATTTACAAACATCATTGAGCTCTCTTTTGTTTTCTCTTTCTTGTGTTGTAATACAGAAATTGCCTCCAGTAAAACCCAAAACAATAATTTAGCGTTGTTTCTTTTCATTCAGGGTTCCACCTCCTATGCTGCCTGTTTTCCAATATCTACAAACAGTGGTTTCATATTTTTATCTAGTTATCTAGTTTTTTATGATAGATGGTAAGCCCAGTCAATGTTATTTTTTCAGTATCATAAACCAAATTTGAACAAACTCCACTTAAAGGCACTGCCCTGTATCTCTGCACAAAAGAAGAATTAGAATCTTGACTCAAAATATTACTTGTGTCCCACATACTACTTTAAAATGTCTTCTTATGTTTTGCTGAGAATAAACTGAATGTTTACAACCAAATACTTTATTGTAGGAGATTTATTTTATAGTTCTTCCATGCACAATTCATATGGATTAAGTTCACAGTGGAAATTAGTCTCAAAAACAGAAGAAACTCTTGACAGTATGAGGGCTTGCTGTAGGAAAGTTATATCTAGCTCTTTTCTGGAAGAGTAACAACTCATACCTAGGAACCTTGAGTATCAATAAGGCATTAAGGACAAGAGAAGAGTCTCCCAGACGTATTAGTCAATGAGAAGAGCATATCAAAGATAATTGCAATCTACTTTATAACCTTGCATCTGGTAGAATTGACCTCTAGCTTTTCAGTGTTATGAGGAGAAGTTACCTATCTCATTGTCCTGAGAGTTGGTGGTAGGGTACATGGATTAAAGAAATTAAGTTTCTGATGTAAACATGGCTGTGTAGGTCAATGTCTTTCTCTTATCCTATGACAAATCATACAGATGCAATGAAGAAATCAAACAAAACAAAAAAGTCTCTCAATGTGTGTGTGTGTGTGTGTGCGTGCGTGCGCGTGTGTGTGTGAAAGAAAGAGAGAGAAATTGGGGGGGCAGGGCAGAATGAATTTTTAGACATAAATGTAAGAATTTCTTAGAGAGCTGATACCAGGCAGAAGCAATACAAGAGAAAAAAAGACAGGAAAAGATAATTAAAAAAAGGAAAGCACTAGTAATGATTAGTATAGAAATTCATGAAATAGAGAATAAAAAACAAGAGAGAAAATTAGTAAAACCGAAAGTTAGTTCTTTGAAAATATAAAAAATTAACAAACCTTTAGTTAGACTCACGAAAAAAAGGGAGATGACTCAAATTAATAAAATGAATGAAAAAGGGAACATCCCTACTAACCCTAAGGAAATAAAAAGGAGTATAAGGTAATACCATGAACAACTATATCACAACAAATTAGATAGATGAAATGAACAAATTCCTAAAATGGCAAAAACTACTGAAACTGACTTCTATAGTAATACAAAATTTGGTTAGACATATAATAAGTAAAGAGATAGAATTAGTAATTTTAAAACTTCTCATTAAGAAAAGCTCAGGCCCAGATGGTTCCAATAGTGAATTATACCAGTTTAAGTAGAATTAATGTAAATTCTTCACAAATTGTTTCAAAATGTAGAAAAAAAAGAGCATACTTCCCAACTTATTTCATAAGGCCAATATAACTCTGCTACTAAAACCAGACAAGGATTTCACAAAAAAGAAAAACTACAGACCAATATGAATATGAATATAGATATACAAAATCCTCGACAAAATACTAAGGAAACCACATCCAACAATGTAGAAAAGGGAGTGTGCACTATGATCTAGTAGGATATATCTCAGGAAAACAAGGTTGTTCAACATCTGAAAATCAATTAATACAATATACCATATCAACAGAATAAAGGACAAAACCCACCTGATCATATCAATAGATGCAGGGAAAAAAAACCAAACAAAAAAAAACCAAAATACCCTTGACAAAATCAAACACCCCTTTTTGATAAAAAGAACTCAACAAACTAGAAAGAGAGGAGAATATCTTCAACCTGATAAATGAAACCTGTGAAAAACACACTGCTCCCATTATGCTTAATTCCTCCAAGATCAGGAAGAAGATAAAGATGATGCCATTCAACATTGAACTGGTAGTTCAAGCAAGAACAAAAAAAGGCAACAAAATAACACAAAAGTCAGCCAAATTAGAAAGGCAGAAGTAAAATATCTCTGTTTGGAGATGACATGATCTTGTATATAGAAAGTCTGAAGGAATCTACTTAAAAAAAAAAACTATTAGAACTAATAAAAAGTTTACCATAGTTGCAGGCATAAAGTCAACACATAAAATTTGTTAAATTTCTATACACTAGCAATGAACAATCTGAAAGTAAGATTAAGAAACAATTCTATTTATAATAGCATCAAAAAAAGATAAAATACATAGGAACAAAATTAACGAAAAGTGTAAAAATTATCTACTGAAAACCATAAAACATTCTTGAAATAAATTAAAGACTCAAAATAGATAGACATTTTATGCTCGTGGATCAAACAACTTAATATTATTGAAATGGCACTATTGCCCCAATTCAAGCTCGATCTCTATAAAAACGAGGAGCAGAACAGTGTATATTGTATCTGTGATAGATATATCATACATATATACATACATACATACATACATACTTGTATTACATATTTTCGTAGTCTGGAAGGATTTACAAGAAACTAATGAAAGCATGAAAGCATTTATGTGTGGTAGTGGTTGGATTAAAAATGAGAGAATGCAGGGACAAAGTAGATTTATATATATTGTTTTGCTTTTTATATGCTGTGTATTAAGTATGGGGAGGGAAGAAGTAGAAATTCTGCAGTCCCACCCAGCAGCCTGTAATGTAGAGAAGGCTGGATTCACAGAGTCAGACCAGAATCACTTAACTCATAAATTTAATAAGCTCTGTGTGGTAGTATCCTCATAGGATGTGTTGCTTCACATTGCTTTGGACTTTCAGAGAATATGTCTAATACTAAGACAGGAGCAAGTGAGGGAGAGAAGGAGGCCAGCTGACTAATTCCAGGGGAAGCTGAATTTATTTCATTTCCATGATAGCTGTAGCTAAGACTCTCCCATGTGTCTCCAGTAAGCCTTCTCCTCCACCATGATTGCTTATCAAAAGGCAGAGGAGATCTAGAAGAGGTAAAAAGGTTTTTCTAAGGATGATTCTGCTCCTCAAAGTTGTAGAAAAGATGGGGAGAGAAGAAGAGAAAAAGCAAAAGTATATAGAGGAGTTTCTGCTGACTAACTTTGGGCGGCAGATATACTTTTGAAAAGAGTAAAATTAAGCTAATTTTGCTTTGGCCTTGATACATGTTTAGATTTGTACAGATTTCAGATCACACAACCTTTTGATGAATTAGTTCCATCAGAAAGTGAAATTTTCAAGAGTCCTTACCACCTCTATGTGAAAAACCCAATGGCCTCAATTCCATCTTTACTTTTCTCCACCCTTCCACTCTGTATATCTTTCTAAAGTTAATTAATTGCTAACTATCACTGCTTAATTGCTTTTAGAGATGGACCCCTGCACAGGTGGGAATGGATATGCCCACATCTGTCAGAGTGAGAACGAAGTGGCCAGGTGTGCCTGTCACCCAGGCTACCAGCTGTCTGAAGACAAAAAGGCCTGTGAAGGTAGGAAGTTGAAGCTGATGGCTTAATGGAGTAATTGTTTGAAATTTTGTGGTAATTCAATTTGAATAGACAGAACAGCTAGAAGAAAGGTGTTTTCATTTATGCTTACAAAGGGACATTTGTATTCTTATTTGATAATTCTGAAAGGTATTTTTATGATTCTATAAAAACAGTGAAATTTTTAGTTACAAATAAAAGGTCTGGTGTAGTTTCAGAATTAATACTTTTTGTTTCTGCTTCTCATTCTGAAGTGAATTCCAAAATTAATATTTCAAAACCTTTCATAACCTCACAGGGAGTTTTTTATTATAGGCTACAGAAGGTGGGAATAAGCTTTGAAAAGCAAGTATGTGCAAATGAGTGTTCTCAGAAGTTAGGGATAATTGAAATAAAAAAAAAAAAAAGGAGAAGAAGAAGAAATTTTGCAAATACAAGTTTACATATTTCTCTTTCCTAGAAATATCAAAACAGACATACTTCAAAGATGAAAGCGATAAATTGCTCCATGAACAGAACTGATAAGTGAAGTTATTCCTGTGGGACAGTCTTTGTTTCAGTAACTTCTGAATAATCAAATAATCCTTCATTTATATCATGACATCTTCATAACATGAAATAGTTTATTTGGATTAATTATGAAAATACCAAAATATTTCCTGACTTATGGGACTGATAAACACTTTGAAAAAAATGAAAAAGAATTAGACATAAAAATTGATGTTTAGTTTTTTTCTTTAAGCCAAAACTAAGATAAAATTTTCTGTGGATTGTGTTAACACACTTTTCTGACAAATAATATATCTGCTTTGGTCTTCTGTTTACATAGCACTTGGTACAGAATAGGCTCTTGTTAAATATTTATGGAAAACTGACAAATATATACATATATATGTATATCTCTATATATAATATCTTTCAAAGTTTTATTTTAATAGCTGGTGCATTATTCCTAAAAAGTCTATCTCTCAAATTACTACTTACTTAGAGTTTTACATGAATGAGTATTTCTCTTAAGCACCCTGGTAAGGGCGATATGCAGGACAGGACAAGGAGGAAGTTCTAGTAGAGAAAAATGATGAAACCTATCCATTTAAAGGGAAAGTGCAGGGATGACCTGGGCCACACAATGAAATGACACTGAATGAACTTGGCTGTTGGTATCAGGAGAGAGGGCACCACTGTTTAAACCTTTTCGGGTTTGCCCCCAAGATAACTCGCAGATTATGCTCCTAACCTTTCTCCTAAAGTTTGCCATGAAATATCTCACTTTCATTATTATTTTCACATTGCTCTAGTATACTGATAGTCTTTGGAAACAAATGACATCATTCTATTTATAGCATTCTGTTTTTAGTAGTTCGATCACTGAAAACGTCAAATCCTAGAAAACAGCATTCCTACGCGAGCTGCACTTTTTTTTTCTAAATGGAAAAAAGGTTTAAATAGCACAGACCAGTAATAATCATATGTACAACATATACTGTGAATTGCTACATACGAAGGCCCCAAATCCACCTTATCTAAGGCCACACATACTGTCTACCTTAAGTCAGGGAGGTATCATTTTTAATTAAGAATGTGGTATATATTCCTGAAGACAAAGTACAATGACTTCTACCTGTATTATTAGGGGACAGATAAGGTCTATATTTTAATTTGTTTTCTTTTCTCCTTCCCCCAATTAATAGACACTAGTAGGTTTTAATAGATAGAAATAAATGAGAGCATAAGACCAACACTAGAGTTAATGTTATTTGTAGTTAGTTTATTTACAAATATGGAGCCTACGTGGTATTTTACTGTTACCCTTGATATTGCAATTCAAGGAATGGATGCTTTAGTTCATTTTTACAGTTTACACATAAATTTTTATTCAAGCTCCAAAGACATAGCTGCTGTGTATTTCTCTCTGCAGACATAAACGAGTGTGTGGAAGGGCTTGCTCACTGTGGCCATCGTTGTGAAAACACAGTTGGATCTTTCACTTGTGCCTGTCACCCTGGCTTTGAGCTGGGAGCTGATGGAAAACAGTGTTACAGTAAGTGGCAACAGTCCGCAGCCCTGGAAATGTGTGGCATTTGACAAGTATTGAACAAGAGTAGTAAAAGAATGACCCTGAATATCTTGCCAAAGCAGAAGCTCCTGAAAATGCTTTCCATGGGGGGTGGAGAGGGGGGCGGGGGGGGTGAGAGCTTAGAAGTCCAACCCTCTCATTTTAATTTGAAGAAACAGGGGCCTAGGGTTAATAGAAAGTGGCTGGCATAATGATCCCCAGTGTAGATGGCAAGGACTAAGTCTCAGGTCTTCTGACTGGGTTCCCTCGGACTCTGGTTCTCCTGGTGAATAGTCTGCCTTCTTCCATCATCTCTGCCATGTAGTATTGATTGAACACTGGTAACTCCAATGTAAACCTCAAGGAAAAGGAAGTAACAGGAACGAATGAACCAGCAGTCCAAGGAGCAGGTCTAGATTGTAGTAAAACATCTGACACATTCGATACTCTAAAGGGTACTTTTTGTGTTAGCCTTTCTCCCCCTCCCATTATTTATTCATTTCCATCTTGCCTATTTAAGCAACTCCTTACGACTTTGCATTCTCTTTCATTAACTCATCCCTCTTTTCCTATTCTTCAAAAAATTATGATCCATGTCATCTGATCTTAGCTTCTTCCTCACCTAAGCTCAGATATACAATTTAATTCATTCCTTATTATAAATATATTAAAATGTTAATATGCTGAATTATTAGCTGCTATTAATAGCTATTGCAGCTATTTCCTACTCTCATGTCTTCCCCACTGGTCTGCCACTTAATCTGTAGGTGAACACACTTCCTCCTTTACTAAGCTTAAAACTATCTGATACAGATTCTTTCATGTTCCACGATCTCTACCTCGGTATTTCCCATCCTCATCCATCCTCTGCTTCTTCCTTTTTTTTTCAAATGACAGATTTTTTTTTTTAATTTATTTGGATGATTTCTGTATCTTTGCTGTTTATGTGATCATGATATACCATCAATTCATTTTTCTTCCTTATCATCAGACCCTACTTTTCTCTCAAGGACTTCTCCCCTTTTTTCTATACTTCATATCTACACCTTAGCAGGTAAGTTTTTTTATGTTTAAAACACAACCATGTTAATCGATTTTACTTGAAATTCAAGACCATAAATCTTCTATGATTAAGCAGCATGGCTGGACAAATCTATACTAGCAGAACATGTCCACTTTCATCCTCATCAAAAAGAATGTTTACCATCTTCTCTTTCTCTTCTAAATCTTTGTATCACTCCTCTTTTGCCTTTATCCTTACCTTGTCTCTTATGTCATAAATAAAATGGGTGCAAACTACCATCTAAGCTAGCAACTAAACTGAAACATCTCATAAAATTGTAAAGAAAACCCTTCTCCCCAATTAATATGAAGGAAGTGGCCCTGCTGCTATCAAAGGCTATCTTCTCCATCGTACTTTGGATTCCATTCTTTCTCATTATCCCTAGATCTTTGCTATTACGGTTATCTAATGGATTGTTCTCATCAGCATATCAACATGGCCCAATATCTCCTGTCTTTGAAGTACCCTCAGATAAGCCTACATCCCACTGGAGTGCTAATTTGATCACCTTCAAGGCGAATTTTTATGACTTTGCCAATATCTTCCTCTTTATCTCGCAGTTTCTCATCATCCAAGACCCATGATCTCCATGTTACCAGATTGCATGTTACCTTCTCTGATTTTATCCTATTATACCTCTCAGCAGCTTTCAACACAGATGATTAACCCCTATTCTTGAAACACTTTCTCCTCTCCCATGTTTTCACACTTTCCTAGTTTTCCTCTCCGTCTTTGGCCCCTCTCTTAATGTCAAATTTTTATTTCCACTTGTCTTTTTCTTTAACCATATGTGAATATATCAAACTATGTACTCAACATCTCTACTTGCTTGACTGATAGGCATTGCAAACTTGACAGGTCCAAAACAAAACTGCTGATTTCCAGTCTCATTCCAAAGATGTCCTTCTCAGTTCTCCATGTCTTAGCAAACCATCCATTTAATGATGAAGCCAAAAACTCAATGATAAAAATTAATAAGTGACAGAACTGGGACTCGAACTAGGGTCTTTAGGCTCCAAATACCCTATCCTTTCAAGTTCATCATATATTTTTATATGTTATATTTTTCTTTATCGGTTTTAATTGAGGGAGAAGAATAAAGGTAGTCATAAATAGAATAATTTTGTGTCCTTACCTAAGCTCTTTCATGAAGAGACATTCTTAGGGCCACTTAATTCTTCATTCTCTTCTACTGCATAAAATGCTATGTTTTTTAATGCCTGTGTTTCCAGTGGAATCTTAAGATCTGTTGATATATTTCTACTGCTTAAAGACAGCACAATTTTGCTACAGTGATATTTTTTAAAAAGCAAAGTAAATAAGATGAGAGAGAAGAATTAACTAATTAGGATACAGCTTCTGAAGTGAGTCTTTCTTTTAATGCCCTGAAGAGTCCTTTCAGGCAGAAAGAAATATGGATTGCTTTTACCTTCTTATTAATATTTTGGCTTTTTAATGTGGCCAGAGGTGTAGGAGCATTTTACAAATGCCTGGAGTAAAATCTCTTGAAATCTGACTCGTGCATTCTCAGTTATCATGAAAAAGGGAGCCATTATTGCTAATGAGTTATGAGGTACAGGTTTTCTGTAGAATTTACTTGGGAAAGCAATTTGCCCTAGAGTTGAATACGTTTGGTAGAAGTGTAGTTTTATATTTATTTCCCTTATGTGACTATTTGGCTAAGTTCTTTGTGCAGCTCTCACCAGACCTCAATATTTACTAAGTGACATGCAAAACTTTCTTGATGAAAACTGGTATTTTGAGTTGTTTCAAAACCTGTAGGTGGAGTAAATGTTTTCAGAGCATGGTAATGTTTAACAATGAATTATGTGTCTTTCATATGACAAGTATATTTTAGGATAATATTGTTTTAACTCTGTCTTGGGAAAACAATATTTTATATTTATATAATTTCTTCTCAGAGGTTCTCAAAACACTCTATAGCATAAACATCGAATCTCTATAGTGTGTTATGAATAAACTATCACAGTCTTGTGATTAAATTTTTTTAATTTCATATTCAGCATGGTTAAATAAGACTTTCCCCAAATTATTAGCACTATATAATTGAACTTAAATTCCATGTGCATTTAATGCATTGTGTATCAAATAAATAATTATTTGCTACTTATGAGAAACTACAAGTTTTTTTTTCCAGTTTTTAAAGTGTTTTTAAGTTTTTTTTAAGTTCTATGGTTAAATGTCATTACCTGTATCAAGAACACAAAATCTTAGCTTACTTCTAGTGGGCAGTTATAGGTCTGAGTATGCCATTGTTTAAGTCCCATGTATTTTTTAATTAGGTTACAATAATGTCATTTATATTTAAAATAAATTACCACCAGAAGTCTTAGAGCCACATCGATCACAGAAAAATAACAAGAATAATAGCCAAAATTTGAAAGATATCTCCCTAAAGAGTATATGTTAACATATCATGAAAAATATTTCTTTTTGTTATTTCAGTCTTTCCTTTAGCTTTCCAATTTTTCTCAGTCCTAAACTAGCTATTTCTAAACCCAAAGGGGTTCTTATTTTCAACAATAAATTGATTAGCATAATCCTTTTTTGTTTGTTCCATTATTCAAAACCTATTTTTGAACATCTGTTATCAGCTAAGTAATGCAGGATAATGATGGCACAGAGGGATGAGCACAACGACAGGGATGTGCACTGGGTGCTCTGGGACACATAAGGCTGCTGCCTACCATAGACTGGAGGCCAGGGATGAGGGGGAGGATGATTTCTTACAGTAACTATGCAGGAACTGTAGCAGATACCTAGGCAGTTTCAATGGTGAGATAGGCTTTCCGTAAGTACCACAATCTTAAGCACCCTTGTCTTGTTCTTTCTCATCTTTCTTCTTCCAAAGGATTAAGGAATTACAAATGGAAGAAAATGAACAAATGTAGACAGTCTCATTAATGAGAGGTTTATCCAAGCAACACAATGAAGAACAATAGAGGCCAATGGTAAAAATAGCAGAATACCTAAATATACTGTAACATTGATTCAAAGCAGTTTTAAATTTCTCATTTCCTCACTTAGAAAATGATTGATTATAATGTCTGTATACTCAGTACACTTGGCATCCATATACTTAGGTTGATGTCACCCAAAATGCCCCAAATTAGCATGTACTGGAATCAGCAAATTGGTTTTTAGAGTAATACTATGTTTACATAAATAAGTGACTCTCCTATTCCTCAAAGCTGATTAACACATTAACACGATACTAGTTAAATATGGTCAACTAATTCATTGATTTTGTGCTCATACTTTATTCCAAGGCTATTTTTAACCGTATTTTAACGTGCTCATAGCCTCTGAAAAGGACAGATAATAACATACCATTAGCTTGAGAACAGAAATGTCAGCTGGCAAACAACCTATTTGCTTTCTGATTATTGATTCAATACACACATTTTTTTATATCCTGAAAATACTATGGATTCCCAGAGGTAAGTGTCCTTTAAGATAAGTGTTTAATAACCACTAGTGGACCAATTACCTATCTGCATCACTTCATCAACTTAACATTATTTATAGGTTTATTAGTATTTTGATATTGTTTAGACATTCACAGCTTAATAGCCCTCTGACTTTTATATGTGTAGAGTGTTGATAAATTTCCAGTAAAGTTGTCATCCTCCCAACAGAGTATGTCTGTTGTTGACATATATTCAAGTTTCTCTGTTGTTATGCTAATAACCATCTTCTACTTGTTTGGAAAGGGATTGAATTGGAAATTGTCAATAGCTGTGAAAAGAACAATGGTGGTTGTTCCCATCAGTGTGAACATGCACTTGGTGGGCCCTGTTGTTCCTGTAACCATGGACACCAGCTTGATTCAGATGAGAAAACATGCATAGGTAATGTATGGTAAATGCCATCTTCCTTCAGAGTTGCCCTGGATTCACTTAGCCCTTTTCTCTCTAATACTTAATTGCTGTAATGTGAGCCACAGCTCTCATACTACAAGGATAATTAAATTGAAAGATGTCTCTGGCTACTGGATAAAGGTAAAACAAATATTACTTGGCAAAAGACATTATGTTTAGATATGTACTTTGAAGTTAAAGGAGATTTAAAATATTTAAAAAATATATGAATTTAATAGTTTTACCTCAGGAAAATATTCCAAGACCTATCTAACTCTTTAATGTAATTTGTAATTCAAGCAACAAGTGCTACCACATACCCTACTTCTCTCTACCTCAAGCAGAAACTAAATCACATTCATTGGTTCTCAGCTTGATAATGGTTTGAATGCATGTTCAGCATTGGTATGGCAGGAAGCTATTTTCCAAAAGAACAATTTAAAGATTTCATTGTTTGGAAATCACAGCTCAAACACATTTTTAATAGATAACTTTTCCAAGATATTATTAGAACTTACATCATTTGGGACAATGAGAAAACTAAATTCCACCCCAGACTTGCTTCATAATAAAATGTTTAATCTTGAGGTTCTGAGAAAAAAGGATTATCTACTAAAAAAATAGGGATAGTGAGCATCAAACTATTATGTGCTCTGGATCTTAGAGACCCATAGCCCCTAAAGCAATTTACTATCATTTGAGAATTATGATACCATATTTGTTTGTTTTCTTTTGTGACACTTTATATCACCTTTCTTAAAAATTATGATACGGATACTAAAAACAACCTTTGACCATTTTATGCTTCTCAATATGGTTGGAGACAAATTGGAATATAATAAAAGAAGAGTTGAATTTCAAAAGTCTAAGTATTTGCAATTTTTTACTGTGGCACTATGATGTGACAGAGTGAACTTCAAAGGATTTCGAAGTATTCTGGTTTCATAAATTATTTAACCAAAACAATGTCATTACTTGTAGTTCTTGAACCAACACTGTTTTGTGCGTTTTTCTGAGTCTACAGTGGTTAACTTAGTGAAACCTTTGCTTTCCCAGCTTCTTTTTACGTAATGAAAAATATGCTTGTATTTTTCTACCTTGCTAACATTTGTATTTCTGGAAAAAATAAAAGAGCTTTCTTCCTTCTTTTCTTCCTCCCTTCTTTTCTCCTTCCCTTCCTTCCTGCCTATCTTTCTTCCTTTTTTGATCGTTGGATAAGGGAAATTGGGATTTCATGAAATCTTTTGTTCAAAATGTGCAATTTGGTGTCTCACCTTATTCTTTGAAAAGTACAATTCAGTAAAGTTCTTATTTACAACTAGGAAAAAAAAAAATAACATCTGCCAGGGTCGAAATGTAAGAAATTGCATATTTATGAGCTTTCAGTAGTCAGCATGACAATGTTGTATTTTTTATAGCTCAAGTTTATTTCATTTCTCAACAATAAATAATACACATTCCTAACGACCAGATATTCACTAGAGTAAGGCAATGATTTGTCTGGAGTGTACATATACATACTTTGCTTATTCTCCTGAGAACAGATTAAGGCCATGGATGCTTTGTAAAAACATTCACGCCTGAAGAAAATTAAGGAATTTTCTTTTGAGCTTATTTTAGGATCAACTTTTTTATATATGAGACTGTACAAATAAATATGAAAATAAGTCACCCAGTCTGCAAAAGGTCAGTCTTTCCTAAATGCAAAATTTTATTAGGGCTAAAACCTAGAGATATGTTGACACAATTTGAAAGACAGCTTCTAACATAATTGGCTAGGGAAAAATACAACTGTCTGATTAGCAATAAGTTCACTACATTTAACAATTGGTAGTTATTAGAAAAAAATTTATTTCTAACCTTTGGAGTTTTATTGAGAGACTGTGTATGGGCGTCAGATACAGAAGATCAGTTTTTTCAAGGTTTATTTTTGGTACTTTTCTGATGTCAAACTGAAATGTTTAATTGTTTTGCCTGGCTACCATTGATGCTCTATTTTTGATTAGGGCTAAATTTTTATGAATAGGCAAATTTCTCTACAATGTTGCAATATTTGGCATATTGGTCAATGTAAGAAAAATATGATTATCAGAGAGGAGGAAAATTAAAAGGGAAAAATAAGGAAACAAAGATCTCACTAAATAAAAACTGAAAAGAAATCAAGAAATTTAGGAAACTGGTAATATAAGGGTTGAAGGGACAGGGCATTTTAAGAAAGGCTTGTGATGTAAGAATGATGGGGTCTCAAATGACTTCCAGACTGAAGATGGTATACATGACACAAGCTAGAAGTAGCCCCAGAAGAAGGATAATAGAAGAATAATTCAGAATGAGTCATAATATGATATATTGATGAATTAATTTTCTAATTGTGATGTAGTCATGTTCCTTGTAGCTGAGAACAGGGAATCTTGAGACATATAAGTTTGGAGGCTCTGGTGGTATTCGAGAAACCTTTTTAAAAATCTTGAGAAAACAACAGCATAAAGGATAAGTTTTAGATTAAATAAAACTGAATTTTTAAAAGTACTTTTGTCCTCCATATTCATGCTAGTTAATCCAAAGAACAAAAAATGGCTTAACATGAGAGAGGAAAAATATCACCTAAAATTTTGTAACACTGTTTGTGACATTTTACAGGAGAAAGAATGTTTTATGTCTAAATGACCTTCAGTTAGATATTTTATGGTGACCCCTCACCTTAGTTGATTGATTGCATTTTTTTCCTTCCTTTCTCTTGTCTGCATTTTCTTACATTGGTACCTTTTCCAAGGTTAATTGAGACTCTGACCTTTAATTCTGTGACCGCTCATGTAGTTATGGAACAATGGGATTTTGTAAACTCAGCATTGACAAGCCACCCAACTTAATAGCTCGACAAACAGAGAGGGTTGAATTGAACCAAGGGCCTATAGCCAAAAATCCTGACCACATAATTGCCAGGTGTCTAGCCTAAGGGAAGCAGTGGGTGAAGAGTCTGTTCCTATTCCTTAGCCAATTATGTTAGAAGCAATCACCTCAAAACTCAAGCCAAACAGATTATTCTTTGGCTAAAGTATTTCAATTTGACATTTTCTGGTACATTTTTATTTTCCCCAGTCAATTATGTCTTAGGAAGAAACATTTAAGATTGTAGAATTCTAGAATAATAGTGCTGAAGGAAACTTGAAGAGCATCGTTTAGAAAGCTGTTTGAATGCTAGAACATACCAGGGTAATGGTATCGCCAGTGGTAATAAAAAACCCTGAACCCCCGCATCTTCGAAAACTTCAAGCAAATGCTCTGAAATAGTCTGTTATTTAAGGCATAATATTTAAAATGATTGTCTGCCCTCACTGTAGTTACCACTTCTTTTCCCAGTCGTTTGAATTCCTTTTGCTCGGAAGTACTCTTTCATCTGAAGATCTACATGAATAAACACATTATTGAGTCTAAGACTGCCTCCTCTGAATTTTTTGGTTCTTCTCAAGCTTTTTTTGTGTTGTCGTTGTTCTTCAAATTCTATTTATTTAACCAGATTGCTATTTAAATTGGAGAAATAGCAGAGATCTCTTTTCCTGTGGTTACAAATGCATTTGAGATTATTTACATACTTTTAAAATAAATAGCAGGCTTAGGAGAAGCATGCAAGAAAGGAACTCAAATATAGACTTCATTCTTTTTGTCTTAGAGTTTCTTTGATGTCTGTACTATGTAGCCTGAGAAATAGAAAATAATTAGTAACACAATTTTAATTTAGAAATGAGGCTTGTCAGCACTTCTGTAGGCCATCTAAATTCCTGTCTCCTGAACAACAGAAACGTCCTTTTCCCCTTCAGATCTTGTTGAATGTGAGAGTGAAGAAGCTTGCTGTACCCAGCTCTGCATCAACTATTTCGGAGGCTATGAATGCAGTTGTCGGGAAGGCTTTCAGATCAGTTCTGATGATTGCGGATGTGATGCTAAGTTCTTGACATCTAACAGGGGATCACCAATGTGATGGGCCAATCAGTGAAGGAGGAATTTCTGAGGAAGACAGTTAGGGTGAGAAAGGGAAGGACTTGACACCAAAGAGACTTGGATTTCTATGTGGTTCTACTATTTACTATTGTATGAACTTGGGTGACTCTAACTGCTCTGAGCCTCATAGCCTACATTTAACAATTGGTAGTTATAAATATCAGGAAAGTGAATATAAAATAGGTGGTAAACAAAGGAAAGTAATAAATGTAAAGCGCCTAGTATAGTGATTGACATAGAGAAATCACTCAACTAGAAGTAACTATTATTATAATACTTGTTGGCCCATAGTCATTTTTACCTAATTAAATGTATATAGGCAAGTGAGAGATTCTGGCATGGCATAGCACACTGCCATAGAAATTACTCATGGCAAGCTTGACTGGTATTAGGAAGTTGGTGGCTGAAAATCATTTTAATTAGAGAACGGTAGCAAAAGGATTCCCAGTTCATCACCGCCACTGTCTAAATCTGTATCAGAATCCTTTATATATCTGGTATTAATCTAGCTAATGAAAATTTTAAAAAGTCATTTTATAATTTTCTAACTTATTTGTTAAAATTGGTTCACTTACCTTTCAGATGATTTCTACGTTATGTACTTGTTTGAAATATCATAGGAGAATTTGAATTTAGTGAGTACAGTTAATTCACTTTTTTTAAACCATTACATTAGGAACAGCTCATTTAAGTCATTGCTATCATTTATATTTTAATGTTTATTTTGTATATGTAATCTTTAAATTTTAATTTTATGATCACTATTACCATTTTATGAACCATATTTTTCTTGAAATCAGAGCAAACATGATGATTGGCATCTTTTTTTAATAACAAATTACATGAGAAGAATTTGATGCCTCAGGTAAAAAGATAGTATTTCTTTGCCTAAAGAAACAAATTTTTGAATTCTGTCGACTATGTAAGGTATGTTTCTCCATATACATGCCGGGCTTCTCAGCCTTGCAGTATAGATAACAGCAAAAAACACACAATTATGATATCTATATATTCTAAACACAGCAGAGAATATTACCATTTATCACATTCCATCCAATTAACAGGGCCAAAAATAATTTGAATTTTATCAACCATCTGCTCTTGAGCAGAATGAGCCAAGATATGATTGTATAGCATGAATATATGTACTTGGGTACACACATCCAAATGGAAAAGGTATCCACATTCTGAGGCAAAGCTTAGAAGCTCAGCTTCATAAATGACCTTTTAGTATTGTGAAGACATGAACCAAAGTCTGGACTCAGACATGGATATATGTAAGTCACGTAAGATCAAGGCCTAGAGTTCTTCCATCTCTGAAATTCTCCACAAACCTTGTACAGAATTATAGATGAAATAAATGCTTCGTCACAAATATCGAATAATTCAAGAATGAATGAACATGACACAAAATGGTACACAGCCTGAGACCATCAAATTTATATTGTTTTAAATTCTTCATCAAAAGTTCATGAACAAGGTCTCAGAAAAGCCTTGTCCATGTAAATGAACTATAATAAATTTGGAATTGAGTGAAAGAAAAATAATTGGCAGGATATACTTGAGAAAGAATTTGGGGACTATATTTGCTAGATGATAATACATTGTTATTGCTTAATAGGGTGACTAGAAGAACACAAATATGGCCATAAGTTCATAATGTCCATTTTATCTCTCAGTGCTCAAAAGCAGACATTGTTTAAATTTTTCTAGATATGGACGAGTGTCTGGATATCAACACAGTCTGTGATCAACTATGTATTAACTCAGTGGGAACATATAACTGTACTTGTGAAGAAGGCTACAGAATTGGAAGTGATGGGAAAACTTGCATCTGTAAGTCACTGTCAAGAATTTTATTGTACCTCTTCTAAACTACTTTCAACCCCATTTTGTCCTTCAGGAGCAATGGAGACCACATATTTCTTAACTCAACCTGTCCTTCCCTTTCTCTCTTCGTAGACTGAGATCTTTCTTTTCCTTTTGTTCTCTCTCCTACAGTTTCAGCTTTGTGCTTGCTGCTTCTCACCTTCATTTACAATAGACTTTTTGAAATGGCCTCAAAGAGTTCTACCTTTCAGCGGCCCCCTGCCTTGGCTGTCTAGTTCAAACTCTCTCATTTCTCTCATCAACCCTTGCTCAGTTGTTCCTTCTTTTAACCAGCATGTTGAATCCAGGCATTTCGCTGTGTGGTCTTAGCTTTAGATGATGATGAGCTAGAGGAAGAAGAAGAGGAATTAGAAGTCGTGAGATTTGCAGGCCTTCTGTTCAAGAGCACATCTCAACTGCTTCATTATGTTGCTGCCTTTCTGCCTCCCACCCACCAAGATGAAGAAGATGAGGAGGAAGACGAAAAAGATACACAAGAACTGACTGCTTTGCAAAAAGTTGGTGAGTATCTCATTGTAGTCACCTCTTTTTCTTTATTTTTAGAGAATTCACATAAATTCCTTTATAGACAATTTTGTTATCCATATTTAATGCCATTAAATGTTTTAACATAATGTTAGCAAGAAAACCAGGGACAAAATCACTTCTTCAGAGCTTTCTATTAAATCCATCATATTTTTAATATTTCTTCCTTTCACACAATAAAGGCTTGCTTTGTGGATATACATAGAAGTAGGGGTACAGGATGATGGGGGGCTGTTGAAATGAGATACAGTGAAATGGTGCTGAAAAATATCTTTAAATTAACATAATGGGGAGAAAGATTGAGACCTTTTAGTTCTAACTCTTAAAACTTCAATAAAAGTCACTTTATATAGTTAAAATGTACCTTAAATAGCCTTAAAGTCTAGATTTTTCCTAGTTTTAAAAATGCTGAGAACCAATTGTTTAATATGCTCAAGTGGACCAAGAAAATATCTTTAAAAGTGTGAGCAGTTTTTCTTATACACGTATATCCACACAACAGAACTCAAGCATCAAATCACTTCTGATCACAATAAATTAGCATAACCTCTTTCAAAAGAACAGTTTGCAGCCAGTCTGCTGCTTCTTTTACTTTTCTTTATAAAACAGAGCTGCTCTTTTTCTTTTCCCTCTGTTTGCTGTATTTTAACAGTGTCAGAGCTTAATGATTGCTCAGAGTGCATTCAGGAAAATGGCAGAAACATTTTTATGCTATGGTGAATCATAAAATAATATCAATAAATACATCTGCATAAAAGCAAAAATGCTTTCACATTTCTTAATTCAACTCATGATACTTTGGCTACTCAATATCTGAATGGAAATAGTGCAGGGCTACCAGTGCAGTCAGAACTTGAGTGACCAAAATCTAGAGAGAAAAGAAACTCAGGAAAGTGAAATGGGCCATCTCTGTTTCTTTCTCCTTGAGCCGTTTGCTAATGTACGGGCTGCGTAGGCAGAGAAGCCAAGAAATCTAAAAGGCAGCTGCTAAGAGGGCAAAGAGCTAAGTACAGTTATCAGCAGTATCATGGTGATGGGGAAGTAGAAGCGGCAGCTCAGGATCTGCCAAAGAGAGGGCTTGCTCGATATAACAGACTTTCAATTGAGACATCTGAAAGACCTCGTTACAAACAGGGGCAAAACTTGAAATAAAGTTATCTTTAAAAGAACTGAAGTCAATTATCTCCGTTCTTATTCAGTTAAAGTAATTTCCCTAGAGAATAGAATGGAAAAAACACATTATGGTACATTTATGTAATAGAATACTATATAGCCATTAAAAGAAAACTAGTGTACATACAATATGGGTGAGTCTCACAAACACTGTATTGAATAAAAGAAACTTGGTACCAAGAGTACATACTTTACGGTTCCATTTAAATAAAGTTCAAAAATAATGAAAAATAATCTGTGGTGATAAAAATCGGGAGACTGCTTAATTTGTGAGGTTAGTGATTAAGAATCATCAAGTCACCTTTGAGTTTTTGGGGTGCTGGCAATATTCTATATCTTGATCTGGATGGCATTTAACGGGTTATTTACCTTATGGAAAAAAGCATAACGCGTACACTTGAGATTTGTGCACTTCTCTGCATGTATACTAAATCTCAATGAAAAGGTTTACTTGGGGATGAGGGTGGGAAATCTATCCATAAAAAGTCTGGGAGGAAAAGCAAGTGTCAGTAACATTGATTATTTTACTTTCTTAAATATTCTAAATATTCTTTAGGTTCTATATTTCGATATTATCATTGGAAAAGATAAACTATTTTATAGAGTTTATAAAACATATCTTCTTGTTCGTGTATTTTTCTGGGACTCTTTAAGAAATATGCTCAGGAATCATTCTGTGTGTGTGTGTGTGTGTGTGTGTGTGTGTGTATGTGAAATCAAGTGTTCTTCATTTTTGGTGATGTGAACAGTATGAGCTAACTAAAATGGTATCATATTACAGTCTGTTTAGATCACACCTTTGGACATGATTGCAGTTTGAGTTGTGTGGACTGCATGAATGGAGGCAGGTGCCAGGAAGGAAGGAGGGGGTGCTCCTGCCCAGCTGGTTGGGGTGGCATTCTTTGTAATGAAAGTAAGTGATACTGTGAAGAATTGTGATGATAAGTTCTCCTCTACGACTTGTAAACAACTGGTGATGAGTTCTCCTTTATGCTTGTTCTCCCTAAAAAGTTTTAGCAAGGTAAGGAATTGACATGGGTGAGAAACCAATTTATTTGTTGCATGTAAAGAATGTCTATAAAGCACTGAGGTTTTAGAATGAACATGTGAAAAAAAAGGGGGTAGATTTTGTGTTCCCTAGGATACTTGATGTGCTGTTTCTCGTTTATCCATGGAACATAAAAGTTAATAAAGTATCCTAATATTCTAGGCCTATCAAAATCCCATCATTTAAATAAATCATTAGGCCCTGGCAAGCTGTTCCCAAGAAAAGAAAAAGAGAAAGGAGCTGTGCTACAAACTGCAATTAATGGGATTGCCAGACTGCTGCTTTTTTCTGTTCGTGTTTTCTTCTCTTCTTCTTTTCAAAATATGTTAGTACAGCCAATGATACTTTTAAGTTTTTTTATGTCTCTCATGAGAAAATATCAAAGATTTAAAAACTGATACCTCTACGAAATTTTTCCTTTATATTTTAAATGGAGGTATACTTGCAGGTACTAAAACTGCCAAGTAATAAAAAAATTATATTAACTATTTTTGTTTCCTCTTTCTCTTTTTAAATTTACCTTACAAAATTTTTAATAACAGAGTTTTCTTAGTCTTTATGATTAACTTGGAAGATGGTATGAGCAAATTTTTTTTGACCCTCCTTCATATAAGAAGAAAGAGCACAAATACTGTTTCTGATAGGAGATAGATATAAAACTTGGATCATAACATAGTGAAGTGGTTTAACCAAGTTTACTAGTTAGGGTATCGAGGATCATCCTCAAGCACCCCTCTGGTCATGTTTCTCTGCTGCTCAAAACACTTTGGATGTCCCATTTCCTGATACATAAAGCATACACTTCTGATCTACTGGCTGGCAACCATCTAAGATAAGGTCTTCATAAATCCTTTTTGCTTTTTATCTTAATCACAACTCTTTGCCCAGCTTATCGTTTCCAGCAAACTAAACCACTCGCTATTTATTGCTTTGCCCTTTTCATCTTTGCGCCTTTTGCTAAACAGCCATCTTTGTCTATTGCCACTTTTGTATGAAGTTTTTTTTTTGATGGCCCACGTCTAACCACAACTATTTGTATTTCAGTGGATTTAAAGTCACTTTCTCCCTCTCCACATTCGATTAGAGTCGGCTATGTCCCTGTTTGTCTGTCTTACTAGACTGAAAACTCATTGGCCAGCTCCTTTTCATGTTTCTCCAAACTGGAGGCACTTAGAACATGAATGAACAAATGAAGAAAATGGAGTATTGAAGCAACCAGCTATATTGACTTGCAACTTAACATTGACCTGAAACTATATAAAATTTGGATCAAATACATGTTATTGTACTCTTATTAGGAAGTAAATATTTATAAGTTTTGTTGGTAAATATGCAACTTCCAAAACCTTGATTTCTAACATGGCAGCATGAGAAATGAAACTAAAAATCTATCTCAAATACATCAGAATAAAACCTGTCTGATACAAAATTAATATAGAAATGTTGAGAATAAACTTGTTGATAAAATGAAAATAAGATGACCCCTTCTTTGGGTTTAGAGAACCTTGAGGACCTTTTAAGTGTTCAAATAGCCCTGTGCAGGAGAATCTGGCCCTGAAAGCAGAAGATTATATCTTTTTTTGCATTTCCTTTATGTCTTTTTTTTCTTTTTTTCTTTTTTTACAAAAATGAAAACAAAACAATGGAAATTGGAAAAAAACTCACTAATTCTTTAACAAAAAAGAAGGGTGAAAACATTTCTTAAAATTCTATATAAGCTGCAATAAATGGAAGTGACCAGTCATTCATCACCCATATTTAAATGCAGCAAGAGAAAGTAAAAAAAAAAAAAAAACTTTCTGCAGAGATCTGAAAAGTTAGTTTTCCCACTGAGTAGGTCTTCTAGCTCAATATCTTTATTGATCTATGTTGAAAATATCTGTTTTGCTAACTTAGGAATTTTTCCAAGTAATTATAATAAAACAATTTTAAAATTACCACATATTAATTTTAATAACATATTTTAGAACTCCATTTATTTTGAGATTTTATATTGGCTATATCATTTCTTACTGTGAGACTGTATCCAATAGAAAGGGAAGATAATGGAGGATTTTCATATGACAAATGAATGGGTTATATATGGAGGGAAGGATTCATAACTCCTTGGAATCATCCAGCTAAGGTTTGGGGCATGTTTGCCTTCAGTTTGATTCTCCATAATTGTTGTTTGATGCTAATGAAGTATTTAGCAAATTCTTGCACTGTATGATATCTTATTCTGCTTTGTGGGGGAGTGCCAGATAATAGTGTCGGTTTGCCTAGATAGTGTGCAAGCTATTTAAACTTTTTTAGCTTTATTTTTCAGGTATATTTTTCAAAATAAACCGAAGTTGGTTGTCAGTTTTTGTTTTTTTTTCTCTCATTCCTTTTGTTTTCCTCTTTCCCAAAACTTTCCCCCCCTTTCCTTTTCATAGTAGCCTTGGGCTTGAAAGTAAAGAAAAAAGTGAATAAAAGCCAAGTTTCCATATTAGCATCTGGAATGGTGTGGGTGGCTGGGTAGAGAAGGTGATATAATATTTAGCCTATTATGATAAAATGTCAATTAAAATGCTCACTGAAATTTTCTAAATAGCTATATTTAACCAAGTTAAAATTAAAATAAAGTTATGGACATTTTTCCCAACTTATTTTTTATTGGAATACGAAACACTTCCCCCAAAACCAACAAAACAGTTTGCTTGACTTCATCATTCTTTGACAATGAAAATACCTTAGGACCCTCAAGACAGTCTTAATCACCTCCATTCCTGGTTGAAAATACATGCCACTTTTTTTCTACATTTCCTTACATTTTTCAAAATAGAAGGTGCAGTTTCTCATTAAGGTTATTACAGCAAAGTTCTCGAAACTTTGAAAATGTGAAATTTAGAGTTTATGGAGCAAGGTAAATTTTGCATATAAACCTTCTTAGCAGTACCTCAGTCATCATTTTAACGAGCTATATCAAGAATCCCCCAGTAATGATTATACCATCCAAACTAGAGGCATATCAGAGACACTTCCTGGGTCTGCAAATTAAAGAGATTTTAATTACTCTGTATCTATTCTAATAAGAAGACATGATATTTTTTTCTCCATTTGTATCACAATAAATATGTTATATTGCTTGTTCAATTTCTTCATTTTCTTCATATCTTGTTCCCGAAAGATGGTGGAATCATCTGTGATTGTCAGAATGGAGGCACCTGTGATCCTCTGACTGGGCAGTGCCAGCGTCCCCTGGGGGTGCATGGGAAAACCTGTGAACACGGTAGGAATGCCTGGTGCTGGTCACATGAGACAACTATTTAAAGTCTTGAGGTTTCTACTGGGAAATAAACTAAATGAAAGTTGCATCTGTATTTTTTAAGGTAGCCTTTTTCCTGAAGAAGTTAAAGGCTGTGTCAATGTATATACAAGAGTACAATTGCTTTGACTGATAACATATATAATAGAGCAAAATAAATGGTACTTAAATCTCCAACTGTGATCTAAGTAGGGTGAATCCTGGTACAGAAAAAGCCTTTACTTCTGTTGAGCAAAAAGTCGAATTTGTACATGCCCATTTGGATACAGGAGCTATAGAGAATTTATTTGCTCTGCGTAATGCAATGAAGAAAAATGGAGCTCCTTGGGCAAACTAGGAAGGAATAGAGATGAAAATCAGAGAGGAAAAAGAAAGGAGAGAGAAAGGAAAAGAGGAAAACGATGGATGAAAAACTCACAAAATGCCAATGAGTGTTGTGCATGGATTTTTCATGGAAACCAGTGAAAGGGCCACATTTTTTTGCACAGGTTGATAAAGTATAAAAAAGAAATTGCTTGTACAGGCCCCGAAGCTGAAGGCAGAGAGTCAATGAAGATCTAAGTCACTGGGGATTGCCAACCATCATGGGGAGTTTATTAGATTCTTACAGTTCATGGACCTTGGGAGATGGAAACCAGGATTACTTCACTCTCTGAGAGGTGCAGGAAGGCTCCTACTGGCATCTTAGTTATTTATTCCCCTGAACAATATTTATTCATTTATTCAAAACATGCATATTAAGTGTTTGCAAGGCACTGTGCCAGGCATTATGATATGGTAACAAAATCAATCAATCAATCCTTAGTCCTTTTATGTGGATCTTTCAGTATTGTTCAAAGCAGACAAAGGTTACAAATGTCGGCAGGTATTACTAATTGAATATTAATGTGTGCTTGGCAGTCAGATTATGAGGAAAATGCAGACTGTGTGACCCAAACTAACTTTTAGAGAAGTGATGCTTAAGCAGAAGCCTGCAAAATGAAGAGACATGAGTCAGGGAAAGTGTGAGGGAAGAGCATTCCAGACTGAGAGAGTTACATGTTGCCAGACTGTAAAGTGGGTAAGAGAAAGGTGCATTACAAGAACCAGAAGAAGGTCAGTTGGTGGAGCGAAAGTCAATCAAGGGGATATTAGCACCACGTTAGGTCAGCCAGTGCAGAAACTTGTGAATCTTAAGTTTGGAGGTTTCACCTGGCAGCAACGGCAAGTCCTTGCAGAATTTTAGACAGAAGATATAAAATCTTATTTGTGGTTTTTAAAAGATCTCTCTTGCCTCAGTCCAGTCAGATCGGAAACACCTTACCTTTTGCATGCTCCATATTGCATATAACAACAGCTCTGGCAAGTTTTGCATGTGGGTTAATATTTGCTTTGTTTGTCCTTCCACCCCTTAGGATGCCCAAAAGGATTCTTTGGGAACTGCAAAAGGAAATGTAACTGTGCCAATTGTAACAGTGGCCATTGCCACAGGGTGTATGGCACCTGTGTGTGTGAACCAGGGTGCTATGGGAGGTTTTGTCATCTGAGTAAGTCACAAGCACTAGATTTGCTCTCTGTGAAGCAAGGAGGCTCAGAAAAGTACCAAAAATATGTTAGAAAAAGAAAGAGAGTAAAAAAACATAATATATTTTATAGTTATATTACATATAAACATATATGATCTATGTGCTAGTTTTTATTTAGTCTCTTTATGTTATAGAATCTAGATTTTGATGAATGAAAGAAAACAATTTCTGAATTCTTTACATTTTTTTCTAGTTGGCATTTACCTTAACTATTGAGAGAGGATTGTTAATAGTTCATTTAAAAGGAGATTTTACACTTTATAGGACTTGAATATCAAAGACCTAGAACAAGTGTTTTTTTTTATTTCTGAATTTTATTGCATAGCAATATCATTCCTTAAAATTTCTAAAGCAGGCTATTCATTTTGCATTTTGACTATCAGTCACATTTTGCAAAAGATATTAGAAAACATAATCACCAGTACATTCTTCAGCCCATCAATCAGTAACTTTTAGGATTTCTCCCAATGGGATATCTCCGGATGCCCACCATTCCATCTTAAAGCTGTGTGTAAGCACTCTTGAGCTTGAAACAATCTCTATCCTGCTCTTCTATCTATTCCATCTGCCCTCCTCTGAAAATCCTTCCTGAGTGAACCTCAGTAATATCATGACCCACTTCTTAGCAGCAGACACCTTTTAGAGTTTTATATTGTATTTTTAGTCAAATGTCCTTGGATCTTGTCTAATTTATAAAAGGTATGCCTTTAGAAAACACAGAGTATATTGTGAATACTCCAAAAAGAGATCCGGTGAAGGCATCATGGAAAGTTGGACCTGGGTAATGAGGAGAGGTTAGGCTTGCATAAGCAAAATAGGAGAGAAGAGGAGAAGGCACGGATAAATGCGAACAATGCAGGTGCAGATGGTGTGTTCCAGAACATCACATACCTCCTGGAACAGGCCAAGAGAAGAAAGCTCACCTAGGAACAAAGACAGCATCATTTCTATTATTGTTCCTCTAAAGTAATAAGATACACTCCATTTTTTAGTAATAACTTGAATATTTTACAAGCAATACCAGATGTTTTGGCAAAAAACATTTAAATCATGACTCATCTAGTCAAATATTTAAATAGCAGATGGTGGCGATGGTGGCTAGCATTTCGAATATGACCATCTCTAGAAAAAACATACACATTACAGTTCTTCAGGACTCTTATTGCTAGGCTTGAGGCTTTATTTATTAATGTCATTTGCCTGGCCCTGAGAAGCTTGAGTTTGCTGTTGTAATAAAGTGCTGCAGCTGAGTGCCTTACATAACAGAAATCTAAAGCCTCACCGTTCTGGAGGCTAGAATTTTGGAATAAAGGTGTTAGCAGGCCATGCTGTCTCTAAGAGCACTAGGG
>NW_006435762.1:1897191-2035773 GCF_000325575.1 Pteropus alecto
TAGTTTTTGGCTTGTAATAGCCTAACTCTAATCTTCACAATGGCATTCTCCTTTTGTGAGTGCTTTTGTGTCCAAATTTCTCTTTTATAAGAACACCAGTCATATATCTGAGTAGAGGCCCATCCTATTCCAGTATGACCTCATTTTAACTAATTACGTTGGCAGTGACATGATTTCCAAATAAGGGCACATTCTGAGCCACTAGGGTAAGGACTTCTGAATTTTTGGAGGACCTATTTCAATGCACAGCAAACCCCGAGCAGACAGTGGATTGACAAAAGAAGTTGCTGCCACTTTCCCTTTTTCCTTCTAAGCATAGTTCCAAGGTTATGTGTTTTAATATACCCAGTTGCCACATTTAAGTTTTCTGTTGTGCCTGAATTGTCCCCTGAACCACTATCCTACATGCTGAATGAGAAAGAGTAAGGGCATAGAAGTCAATCCAGGAAAACGAATGTTCCGGAATGAGCAAGTAGAGGCCTACATCAAGAAAAATAGTGTCTCTGAGAGATCTTGGAACTTGGTGGATCTGAGAAAGGACTCAAAACTTGGCAGCCATAGGAAAGATGAACAAGGGATAATATAATTTATCATCCAAATAGGATATCAACAGTGAATAGGAGCCTGTTCATAATTCTGTTCTACTTTAAGGATAACTCTGTCTATGGCTGGCCAGGACATGCATCCCCTTACATGGTGCCATTGTAACCACCACTTTAAATTATCTCTGCTAATAATAGCAAATATTAGCAGATGTTAATAATTCCATTCACCAGAAAATCAAATGGCTTATTTTGTTCTCTAAAAGCAGCTTTCTTAGCAAAGCCTAAGTGAGCATATATTAAATACAATTACCTTGAGCCTGGAGGGCACTTGAAGGATCTTTCATTTGATAAGTCCCTTGGACATCTGTAAGGGGGAGAAAAAAATTATCGAAGGTATATTTCAGAAAGGGAATTGAATTACCGTAAGTAACTCCTCAAAGAGAGAACTAAGGGTGGGTTTTCCCGAATGCAAAGGTGGGGCTTCTTCAGGTTAGAATTCCTATGTGACTATCATCCCTAAAACTCAACGACATGGGGGAAAATAATGAAGGAAAGGCAAGCACTGTTTGCCAAAGATGTGGCCAAGATAATGCCGCTGTCACGATGAAAGTTGTGTGTTATCTACGTGATGTAAAATTATTTCCGATTACCGTGTAATGAAAGGGAAGGAAAACAATGGTGAGCCTTCCCATCAATGCTTGTCCATCATCTCCATGCTGTGTTAGGATGAATATGGGTCCTGGCAGGCCTTCATAGTCCTTGGAGAATATTAACTATAGGCTCCAACGGAGCACATTGAGAAGCAATTTCTCTCCCCCGGAAGCACCAAAGCCTTTTAAGTAGTTCAGGCTTCACTCTTCACATCCACTTGCCAAAAAACAAATGAATTGCCTGATTTGAAAGACATTTGTTTTCCTTTTTTTTTTTTGGCAGTCAGAATGATCCTCTTGTTTTTCCCATAATCAGGCCCTGCAGAACTACATGCCTGTGCACTAACAATGTGGGAAAAAAAAAAAAAAAAAAAGCATGGTTTTTAGGTGACCATTTTTGCCTCAATCTGCTTGCAGACTGTCCCAAGGGGGCCTACGGGGCTGGCTGCTCTTCAGAATGTCAGTGTGTGGAGGAGAACACCCTGGAATGCAACGCCAAAAATGGCAGTTGCACCTGCAAATCTGGTTACCAAGGCAACAGATGCCAGAAAGGTACAATCTGATGATAAATTTTCTTTCTTTTCTAATAACAATGTTCAGCCTTTGTTCAGCACCATATGATCATTAATTATTTAATCCACCAGTGTCCTCAGGAGATGGGGAAGCTTTATTAATCCCCTATTTGCAGGTGAGGAAACTGAGACACAGGGCAATAAAGTTATTTAACCTTGTCATCTCAGCCTCTGCTGTTGGCTGTCTCCTTGCTGGCTTAGAGCAAGGGAAGAAAGATCACATTGCAGAGACTTATCCTAAGAAGATTAAAGCTGGCTAGTCACTTATTTGAGCTGAATGACTCAACCAAGGGGACTGCTAGTTCTGAGAGTTAAAAAATCATTTTTTTTATATCTAAAGACAGATCATTCAAACAAATACAATTTGAAGATTCTAACCCTGGTAAAATTGGAAATTTTAAATATAATTATTAATGTGGTCCTTTTTCAAATTTCTAAATATTATATAAACATTTTTATAAATATATAAATATAAAAGTTTATAGCATAATTCCAATTATAAGTAACATATATAGATATGTATATGTTACTTATTCCACCTTTTCACTGAACCTTGTCATTACCGCCCTACTGAAAATTTTAACTTCTGAGTCTTGTTGACCTTTCCTTTTTTTTCTAAAGTGCACATCATCTTCTAACATACCATATACTCTAATTATTATAATGTCTAATATTTTTGCCTGTCCTTCCTGCTAGAAGCTAAGCCCCATGGAAGAAGGAGATCCATTCATTTTGTTCAGCAAAGTATCCCCAAATCCTAGAATAATCCTGATTTATAGGAGTTGCTCAATAAATACGTTCTTAACATAATAAATGAAAACCTTTCATTTTAGTCTTTACATATTTTTCTCATGTTATGTATTCTGTTTGAATCAAGCACTTGTTACTATCTTATTCAGGAGAAATTATCACAGCATTTTTCTCTTTAGTATATAGCAAGCCTGAACATATAACAAATAAAATTATCATCACTAATAGCAAGTGAACTCTTTGCCATTGCAGTGGTCCAAAGGGCGATCTTGTTTACAATCGGACGATTTGATAGATTTGAAAGGCAGTCGTCATGCTGTGGGGTCTGCTCACAGTGACCGGCTCTGGGTTTGAGGGTTGTCTTTGTCTCTCGTAAGCTACACCCTGCTCCTGGCATTGTCATCTTCAGTGTCTGCAGTGCTTGTTAGAGCTGACTGCAAGGGAGTAAGAGTCATCCAGGTCGTCCCGTGGCTGTGGAACTGGAGTCTGGGCAGAATGTTCATCTAGAAATCATGGAGAGAGGGCTATTTAGGGATTATGACTTTCTAGGTAACGGGGTAAAGAACTTGGGGAAACAGAAGCCTGACATTACATGAATGTATTTTATATGGTATAAGAGCAGGTCTCATGCTAATCTCTAAACCTCCTGCTTTAACTGATTTTGAAGGCTAGGTCAGCCCTTATTTATATCCCCACTAAAGAAGTGATGCCCTGGAAGTCATTGCATGAGGAGACAATACCATATAAACACACCTGACTAAATTTAATTTATTCCGATAACATTTTCTTGAAGCAGCTACTGAATATACTATATTGGAAAATGCTTCTGAGATTCCCACTGTGAAGGAAAATGAGTTGAAAGTATATGTAAATCAGTAAAATAGAGAGGTCACCATAATCTCTGGAAAACATATTATTTTTCAATCAGATAACTTTGTCCAATTCTGATATTTTTGTCTAACCACAAAATGAAATTATGAATCAGAGCGGAGTGGGTGAATGGAATCGCCATGATTGGCAGCTAAAATCAAGGCAAAAAGAGCTCTCCAACAGTTGTGCATGATGAAAATCAGGCCTGTTTTTCTTTTTCTTTTTAAAAAGAGTGAAGTAGCCCAAGTGCTCCTAGAGCCAGACATATTTTTAAAACTCTTGACTCTAGACCTGTGTCTAGATTGCAGATGAATAGTTAATTAAAGACTGCAAATTGTTTCAATGGCACTAATGAACAGTGCTCTCCACAATCAGCCCCAGGACTTATTTAGCCCATCAGCAATGACTTTTAAGAGCAAAAGAGCTGGTTTTTACACTAATCTGTGAAATATCAAAAAAGAGAAAGAGTGGGGGTGGAAACAGCCAATGTTTTTGTTTTGATTGGTTAGTAGCCTAGGGTATTTTGGACCCCAGCTGCAGGCAAACCTCTGAATGGGGAGGTCGCTGGCCCAGCAAGCTCCTTGAGTTTATCTGAGGAAGCCTATTCAACCCTTGTGTCATCATAATAAGGACAGATTTTTTTGTTTGTTTGTTAGTTCCACTTTGGATGAACACATTTTGAACTCTGTTGGGTGTCTGTCTATAAGCAGGTTAATTGACATGAAAGGTGCTGAGTATTTAGTATTACAGCATGAGTTTGCTGTAATGCCTGAGAGCACCAGTTTTAGAGGCCAGAAGATCTGGGTTCGAATCCTGACTTTGTTCTTATTAGCTGTGTGATCCAGAGTAAGTCACTTAACCTCTCCAATCCTCAGTTTCTTAAGTAAAATGGAGATAATGTTGCTTATGTCGTATAGTAATTTTTATGAAAATGTGAGCTAATTTATGTAAAGCTCTTGGCACAGAGTAAGTGATCAACAGATAATAGCCAAGAATGGTACAGACATCCTAGAAAATTTAGTAATTCTGTTATTCATCGAAACTGCCCAGGACAAGAAGATACTTCTAAGCTCAAATTGGTTCTATGTTACTTTTTGCAATTGTCGTAGATTTAGGAAAGTTTCACTGTTTTCTCTGTGTTAAAAGAATACTTGCGACCGGATTTCTAATTCCAGTGGTTTCCATGGTAGGACATATGCTGAAACCTCTAACTGAGCCCTCAGTGGTCCCTGCAGCATCAGCTATGCTTTTCCAGTTCAAAGGGCATTCAACAAAGCAGCCCACATTTCCTCTTTCTCCACTTTGTACATCATGTGGTCTTATAAAATACACAAATTACAAACCTCTCGGGTGATTATTCTGGCTTACAAAAGAAGCAAAGACTAGAAGAACAGAATTCAAGCAACCATTTGGGGACAGCTTCCCAAGCACCGTGCCTCCTAAGCTTCCTTTACGAATTACATCTCATTTTCAGGTTTTGTTGTGTGCAACTGCCTCCAAAGGCATATATCTAAATTGCTTCCATTGTTACTGCCTGAAAAACCACATTTTCAGCAAAAAGCCAACCTCTGTATCTGTATTTCCAAAGTGACAGGATATAGCATTATGTTGATTTCTTCAGGGAATATTTTTGGAAGTACTATAAATCCTTGGAGGCTACTCAAATATTTCTTTCTTTGTAGCTCAGTGGTACACATATGCATTCACACACATAAGCACACACATGCACACTTTCCCAACTCACTTAGGCAACATCAGAAATCTGGGGCCATCTTGCAATTACAAGCTCCTTTCTTTCTCTTTTTTTATTTTACAAGCTTGCCCCGATGGCCTCTGAGGACAAGAGTGCCAGTTCTCCTGTGGCCCCTGTGAGAATGGAGGTCAATGCAACAAAAAAACTGGAAACTGTGACTGTCCTTCTGGTTACACAGGAAAAGCCTGTACCACATGTAAGTCATTAACTTAGACAAGATAACCAATGAAGTCAATAAAGTTGTTAGCTTTATAAATGCTTTTTTTTTTCTAACTGCTCTATGAGACATTATTTTAGGGTACATCTTTCAATTATCTATTGTTGTAAAACAATGATTTATTATTTCTTTTAATCCTGTGGGTTGATGAGATAGTTCTCCTACTGGTCTCACCTGGTGTCACTCATGGCTGCTGTGTCAAAAAGCTTAGCTTCAGAAGCCACACATCATCACTTCTGCCACATTCCATTGGTTAAAGCCAGCTAGATTCAAGAGGAAGAGAAAGAGATTCTACCTCCTAATGAGACGAGTAGCAATATCTCATTGCAAAAGACCTGCAAGCTGGGAGATAGGTTTCAGCCATCTTTGGAACCAATCTACCAAAGTACTTAAAGTCATATTGAAAGGCAGTCTAAAGAATTTGCTTATCATCCTTATCTGAGTGGGAGCAGATTATAGAATGATAAAAAGTTAAAGTGGATCTGCTTCAAAAAGCCAGTAAAACAACTCCCCTGCTATCTCCTTTTCTGCTTGTGATTCTTACCTAACCTCTCTTAACTCTGCTTGGATTACCTTCTCTGCTCTCTCCACAGTGGGTCAGAGCAACTGGAGAACTTGAGGAAAGCTGTGGGCTGGATGGTAATGATGGCATTTTTTTTAAATCATTTAAAAAAAAATTCAATTACAATTGACATACAATATTGCCTTAGTTTCAGGAGTACAGCATAGTGAATAGATGTTTATATAACTCACGAAGTGATCACCCCAGTAAGTCTAGTACCCCTCTGACACCTCGCATAGTTATTACAATATTAGTTTTACATTGCTATTTCAAATGTGTCTAATATATGTCAGCAAAAGTCTGTTGTTTGTGATGGTCTATGATTTTATGAGGTGTGAATAGTAGTCTGAATTAGCTTTCAGTGCTTAGTATTTTGTATAAACCAGCAAGCAAGCAAAACCAGAAACTTAAATGCAAATATAAAATGTAACACCAGGATAGTGTTTAGCACTTAGTTAATCATCTGATCATTTGGGAAATGCATTACTGCCCCTAAGAATAACCCTCAAGCAAAAGTGATAGGACAAGGTCTTTGCCTGAGATTTTTCTGGATGTAACTAGGTAGTTTTTACTTTAGGACTGTCATTCTGGCACTGTTGACAAGCATTTCAAACAGTTATAAAAGTGTGCTGGTGCAGCAGTTGGCTATTCCTAACCTACTTGTTTGCTTTAAAAAAAAAAAAAAAGCTTAAAGGTAAGAATTTACATATTCAAAAGGTAGTTAGTTGCTATTTCCACAGTGAAGTGACATTTTCTTTTGTCTAACTCAACTTTAATGGAATAATTATTAAGCAGATAGTGACAAAGTTTACACTGTTCCAATTGTCAAGGTGACATAAATAGGCTATTGAAAAACAAGTGAAGAGGAAGATAAAGTGATCATTCTTTAAAATATTAATTAAATAATTATGTTACATCTCTCTGGGATTTGAAATCCTAGAATGATTTCAAACCCCAGGAGAATGAATCATGATAGTCCTGAGAGATTTTTGATGAGTGTCCTAATTTTTTGTTGACAACCTGATACATGACATAATGCATTAAACTGAATAGGCAAAAATTTTCCCTGACTCCTAGCCCAGTTCAATGTTTGTGTTATATGGTATTATCTGATTTTACACACAGATACAAACACAATTATATAATCATCATAATAAGATATTTAGTAAAATGAATGGAACCAAAGGATAGGACTCATTAAAAATGCTTCATGCATATACCACAAAGAATGTGTGGCATTTAAAAAAGGGCTTGTGTTTGAAGAGAAGCATACATTTCTCTAAATATCCTTTTATGGTTCTTACAGAATTTTAAAACCCAGTTACTCTGCATAACAAACTGTAAAAAATACTTATAAGATACAAGGTCATATGTTTAAGAGGCAAAAGAGACAAAAAGCTATTTCTAAAGATATTGGCTTTATATAAATTCTAATTTTTAGAAGTTATAAATACAAATACTTGGAGAAAATAATTATTTTTTTAAAGGGTTTTATTTCACTGTGTTAGAAAACTCTGGGTGATATAGGTTGTAGTTCTTTCCATTCTCTAAACAGTGTTGGGAGTGGGCATCGGTGGCTTCGTAGATACCGTCATACCCTCGGTAAGAATTACAATCTCTGAGAAGGGCAGTTTAGCCTTATATATCAGGCATTTTACCAAATAATTTGCGAGTTAGTTCCAGCTTATTCTTTATCCCAGCATTATTTATAATAGTCCATTACAAAATAGAAACAACCTAAATATCCACCAGAGGGAAAATGATTAAACAAATTCTATAACACATCAGTGGACCATTCCGAAATGATTAAGATTCATGTTTTGGAAGAATGTGTAATGTCAGGAGAATTGAAATTGGCATTAAATGATGTGTATAAGGAATGATCCAAATTTGTAAGAACATGTCCCCATGTGTACATGTGGAAAATTGTAGTAGAAAGGACAGCGGTTGTTAAGAGTGGCCATCTCTAAATGGTTGGACTATGGGTGAAAAACTTTTTCCCTTTGTATATTTTGTCTTTCTGATTTTCTTTCTTAACAATCAGGGAGGATAATAAATCATCTCCAGGTCAATCATTGACTAAATATCCAAGTAAGATAGTTGTCTGTTCTTAACATATTGTCAGGTGGACTTAACTGTTCCTAAATAGTGAAGATGTTTTCTTTCAATCTAATTGAACTTTTAATTTAAGACTGTGTTCTTTTGTTTCACATATGTGGATATTGAGCCTTGCTTAGCAGCACCACTAAAATTCTTTTTTTAAAAGCCCTAGAAGAACATTGTACAGGCATACGTTGGCTGGTTCAGTTCCAGACCACCGCAATAAAGCAAAATTCTCAATAAAGCAAATCACACAAATTTTTTTGGTTTCCCAGTGCATATAAAAGTTATATTTACACTGTATTGTAGTCTATTAAGTGTGCAACAGTATTATGTCTAAAAATATATGCATACCTTAATTTAAAAATACTTTATTGTTAAAAAATGTTGATCATCTGAGCCCATTGGAAAATGGCATCATAGATTTGCTTGACACAAGGTTGCACAAACCTTCAATTTGTAAAAAAAAAAAAAAAAAGCATTATCTGCAAGCACAGCAAAGGGAAGAGCAAATAAGGTATGGCTATAATGCTTCCACTGAACTCTTCATTTCCTTCTCTTCAGAAATTCCATTCACTATCCCTCAGTCATTTTGTTATTACTCTTCTGAATTTTGCCATATTTTTAATGAGCATTTACAAAAGAGGCTTCTCCACTACTGAAGGAAAGAAAATAAGAGAGAATGAGGGAGAAGACACTAGAAGGGAGATACTAATTTCAAATACAGTTTATGCTTTAAATATCATATAATCAAACATCATGAAATGATGAATCATAATGAAATGATGATGATTAAACATTATTAAACAATATGAAAACCATGCTGAACATAGGTGTAAACCTTCTGTAGAGGTAATCAGGTAAACGTTTATCAACTGGTTCTCTAAAATATAAAAACCCTGGTTTGTAGCATTTGCCAATTTCCACACTGTAATACTCCCACCATGTTGACTTCAGGCAACCAATGTAATGTCAATTGGCTTGCAAAAATTTCCGAAAATTTAACAATTGGCTTTCTCGAGCTGTTAGTAACAGCTTTGGTATACCGCTAGCTGGCAAATAATATAGTCTGAACACACAAAATGGTTTCTTAATTTTACTTTCTCTTTTGGTATTAAGAAATGGTTACTTTTCAGGTGTTCATTTTATTTTACTGTTTCTAAACAGATAACTGGTTTGACCTTTTCGGTTGAATTAAATTAATCAAGAAATAGTTCCAGCCAACCAAAATTTCTCTATTTAGTCTATTTGTTTTTATTTATTTTTATTTTTCTATTACTTCATATCAGTTGAGTTTATCTACAGTAGCCAAAGTGATATAAAATGAGTCTATTTTATTTTTAAAACGAAAATCAGTTTTTTGACTGAAATGATTCAAAATTCAAAAAACAAAAAATGTTGGATTGCTTTATGTGTAGATACAGCCTCCTCACTACTTTTCTCCAGAATTCATGTGGTTGGAGTATTGGCTTGGATCTAGGTTAACCATTTGTTCCCTTAAACAAGCTCTAGTTGTTTCTCAACTACCTGTAACACACCTAACATAAGTCAGGGCTGGCATTTCCTTTATGACACACCATTGTCAAAAAGAAATCCGTTACATAAGGCAGAAAAAAATGAGTACATGTAAAACAAAATTAAATAAAAATCTATTAGAACAATTAAAAGTTCTAACTATCTTCAAATTCGAAGAAGTGAGATGCAATAATATGTTTCCAACCTCTCTGAAACAATCCTAAATCTGATTTTTAAAGTTGCTGTAAAATATATTGTATTTAAATAATACATCTTCCCTCCTTTCCAGCAGTGAGATGCATATCCCTTACCAATCTGGCTCTCAGCAGGCAGTCCAGCCTGATGAAGTATCAGCAAAATGTCAGCTCCCACTGAGAAGCGCAACAGAGAGGCGACACTGAAAAAGTGACAGGTCTTTCAAAAAGCTATTGTGAAAATCCAGTTTTAAATAGGGATATGGTTGAGGACTGATAGGTATGTCATTATCAATGAGTTCATATCTTCATCGTCTGTGGGGACAGAAGGGTGGCATGGTACAGTGACATAAAGGCACTAAGTTAGGGAGTTGTGCATCTGGTCTTCAGGATATTTCTCTTCTTCGGTTTTCAAAAAGGTAATATTCAAATTAGCTGTCATTTTCAGCACATACCCATTGAAGGGGGCCCACGACCTACTCTTTCCTCTATTCTTATCACATTCTATAATAGCTCAGTTAAATTTTTAAAAATAAAGTCGAAGCCAATGCTAGCATTACTTTATAACCCTCAATGACCCGCTAATGCTTTAATTCCATGAATAGTTTTAGATACTAAAGGCCCATCATCTGTAGGTCCCTAACATCATTTTGACTACTCTAACACATATCTCACATACTTTAGTCACTCCCCTGAACACCATGTAATTTTTAAATGTGGTGCTATGGTTTCTTACTCTTCCACTAATAAAATTTTTCTCTCTCCATTCTTATTGCCTATTAAAATTCTTCAGGGATTTTTATTTTCCAGTATATATAAACTAACAAAAATACTAAGTCCCTTCCTTCCATAGCCCCACCTATCATATTGTATTATAATTGCCTGTTTGTACATGATTAAAGCTATCATTTTTTTTATTCCTCAGATCTTGATATCTAAAGGATGCTCATTAAAAATATGCTAAAGTCAATTAAAGAACATTCCCGACAATTTAGTAAAGAAGTTTGGGACCAAATTTTCATAGAAATAGTCCACCAAGTGAAAAAAAAGATATGAGAAATGCAGAGTTTTATAGTACTGAAAAATCTTCAGTAGCCTACACTGAACTGGATTGAATTGTCAGGCCTTTTAAGATGAGATCAGTGGCAAAACAAGAAGGGAAACTGTAGTTATATGGCCAGCACCACAGCTTCATGGACTCTATTCCATTTTTGAAAGCACTTTTCGGAAGAAGCTTTTCAAAGGTTTAGAAGACTAACAACATCAGACAATGATGTTTTTATGATTTCTTAGCTTCTTTTCAAGATTTTAGATTTATTTATTTCTGTATTCACCTCCAATGTATGCAGTCTTTTCTTTTAAATATAGCAGAGACACCTTAGAAAAGGGAATAAATATCTCTGGCTCTTAGTTTTTATAACTAAAAGGAAGGGGTTCAACTAGGTAGTACATAATATGTAATATTTATATAATATATACAATTCAATGTGTAGTAAATAACACAATGTAGCCATGTGCTATATAATGCTAATATATTATTCAAAATGATTGAATGCCTATTCTGTACATTGTGCTGTGCTTTTTATCAATTCACTCGTCTAATCCTCAGAACAACCAATTGAGTTGGGTTTTCTCCATTTTATGAATGAAGACACTGAATCAAGGGAGAATTAGTAACTTGCAAGGTAATTTGTATGTAATTAGCAACTGAAGACTAGATAATCAGTAAAGTTTATACAAACACCACATATCTAAAAAGAAGACGATGGTTGTTAATATTAAATATCATAGCTACCTGGTATAAAATTTAAAGAAAACAGAGAACATTAAGAGTCCATCGAAAAAATCGAATAGTCAAAAAGTTTGATTAAGATTGTTCTCTTTTTGGCCCACATCGTAGATTTCAAAAAGAGTGACTGATACAGCCAAGAATATTGTTGAAATGTCAAGTGCCATAGCAGCCCCTGCTCAATTTAATAATGGAGGGAGGGTGCTTTTTCTTTGACTGTATGCAGCTTGTCCAACCTATTTCCACAGACTAAGCTGCCTGCTGCACCACATCAGTAATAGTAATTCTCAGAAGGACCTTGATACTAGCCACTGTATCTGCCTGTCCAGCTGCACAGAGCCTGACGACAGATAAGTGACAACCAGAAGAATTTTTTTTTCACATTCCTCAGATGCTGAGTGGTCTCAGTCATTTTTGTTTTTATAGGGCTGCCCAATCTTAACTGTTTTAAATTCTCTTTATATGTCAGTACATATAGCTGGCTAGCTGCCTATAGCAATCTGTGATTACTCTTGCTGCTTGCTTCCAGAGCCCTGAATTGAATATCTGGCAGAGCACAAAATAAATTCTTATTTCTACAAAATGAGTCATCAAAAAGTTCTACTCGTCTAATACATATACTGTATACACACACACATCCTTTGTTTATTATTCGTTAGGCACATGTTATTTTGAAATTTTTATTTACTTATGACTGAATACTTATTTTTATTCATTTGACACATATTCATTCTAATACTGTAATTCTTCAATATTTAAATATAAGAACCAATATGACATGCAGAACACTTTATTTTCTAATTTGCTTTTTGATATGCCTATGTCCAGATATCATTGTTTCTTTTACAAGCAAAGATATTATAAGTCCTGACCACCTATCATACACTACTTAGGCTGTTACATTAGGTAAGTACTTATGTTTGCCTAAGTGTCCTTATCCGTAAAATGGGGCTAAAAAAGGACTTATCTCATCAGATTCTTATGATGATTAAATAGATTAATACATAGTATACCTTAGGAAGATCCATATGGTGTAGATTGTCCTGAGAATTTGCATAGTGCTTTGAAGGTGATAAAGGTCTCAGGTCACAATACTCATTAAATTTTAATTTTGTTGAGTCTTCTGTGTACATATCATTTATTAAGTGCTATAGAGAATGCTAAAAAAGGTAAAATGTCTTCTTGCCCTCAAGGAAGTCATTCACAATTTAGTGGATGGAAAAAGAGTATAAACCACAGATTTTAATTATATTTTAAAAGAGAATGAAATAATAGATGTGTGATAAGAAATTGTGATTTCCCATTTGGAGGAATCCCTGGAGGCTTCACTGAAGAGGTAGATTATCAACTGAACCTTAAAGAATAAGTAAAATTTGAATGGTGGGCTTGTATGACGTTCATGCCAGGCAGGGTGACTAATGTGAGAAATGAATGGCCTAATTCTGTGAAATGATACACTTGTATTTTGTGCATATCTCTGGAGTATGACTGGATTTAGGTTTGGATGTGATGGGAGATGAAGGTAAAAGGAATAGCGTAAGGGTCAAATGGTGAAAAGCTTTGGGTGCCACATTAGAGAATGTGGCCTTTCTTTTGGAAGTAATAGGAGGATCTAAAAGTTTTTGAGGAGTAAATGATTGTGATCTCAGCCATGATGTGTAGATTGTCATCACATCTCTGCTCTGCTCAGCCTCACTGTCTATTCATTTTTCTCTGCTACTGGATGAGGTCCCAGAAAGATAACATGACTTTTGCAGTCACTCTCAATTTTTATTGTGTAATTCAGTTAAAAAGCATAGCTCTATCTTACCAAACTTTTAATTTCCAATCAATTTAAAGCTGGTTCCCTTGCCTAGCCCATCTCAAAAGTGGGGACTTCACTCTATCCTCACCCTGCTCTTGTCCCTTGACCTTTTATTCTTAGATCCCTTTCCAAGTTGACCTCTATGGGGCTAGCACGTAGCCTGTGAGAAAGGTGCTCCTGTACTTTGCCATTGGTGGAAATTCCGTTCTCTAGTCTTACCTTCAGATATGGGTCTGATACTAGCTCCTGAGTCTCTCAATTTCCAGAAGGCACAAAGTAAGCTCTCAAAGTGGCTCACTCGACCCTCTGTACTTGGCTTAAGGTGAAGGAAAGCACTCATAGAGAGAGGAGTAGGGAGGCAGCAGTCCCTGACAATTCTAAAGATGGTATCTAGGACGATAATGAATTGCTGTTACCTTGCACCAGACTGCCTGACCTCCTATTCTGGCTTCTCCACTTAGGTTCTCTGTTATATTAGGGAAGTTCTTAATTGGCTTTAGTTTCGTCATCTGTAATATGGGGCTAATGAAGGACTTACTTCATCAAATTCTTATGACGATTAAATAGGTTCATACACATTACACCTTTGGAAAGGCATTTAGTACATACTTATACTCAGTTACTGGCAAAACAAACAAACAAACAAAACAAACATAAAAACCTCTCCTTAAAGAAAATCTCTTTTAATCTTTAAAAATTAATCTGTGCTACTTATTATATACCCTCAAAGTGACTGAACAGCTAAGAATAACAAAACTAGATTAACATTCTCCTAGCAAGACTTGAATAAACTGTCTAGCACACATTGATTTGAGGTCTCTGCCGCAAATCTGGGATAACAAAAGAATTCCATTTTGTATCCTGCTATCTAATCAGTAAGTTTTTAATCCTCATGATAACCTTGTGGGGTAGGGACTATAATTATCCTCATTCCCAGGTAGAGAAAGTGAGACAGAGATATAAAGCAATTTGCCTAAGGCCACATTGTTAATAACTGAGGGAGTTAGGATTGGAACCCAAGTCACAGGTTTTAGTGAATAGATGTGGAAAATGAAAGATGACCAAAGTTTGAAAATTTTTTGGTATGTATAGCTTGGGATGTGCTGAGCAGGACAAGCCTGACCAATAATGTTGGAAAAATCAGATCCTAAGAACTCAAAGGAAAGACCACAACCAGTAGTGTAGATGTGAGAACCTTCAGCATAGAGATGGGTTGGATGAGATGACTGAGGAGAAGGCGCTAAAGGGAAAAGCCAGGAAGACTATGAGCAGAAACTCACTAAATTCTCTACATTTAGGGGGATGCAGAGAAAGGGAAACCAGTGAATGAGATCAACATTTATTTAGAACAGCTGTTACAAACTGGCAGCCTTAGAGCTAAATTTGACTTGCAGATGTGTTTTTGAATGGCAGGCAAATTTCTTCTAAAATATGTGATTCAATATTTAAAATAACAGATGTAGGAACATTGGGCCCATATTCCTGTGTGGGAACAAATTAGCTTAAACCTCTTTTTTCTTGGGGGAGGGGGCAGGAGAGAGGTGTGCAGGCACTTTCCAGTTGGTCATAGTTTCATCTACTCCCTGGCAATTCACCTGCTGAGACTCCACCTACTTTCTCCTGTGTGTTACCGGCCTGGCTCTGGGAACTGTGTTCATGAGTCCTGCTTTAGGAAGGAAGGAAAAGGTAAAAAGGAAATAGAACTCAAAGATATAATTCCAGAGAAAGATGACTTTCAAAAAGAAAAGCATCATAACTGCCTCATATGCTACTTAAAAAGGAAAAGAAAAAATGGAGAACAAGCAAAGAATTTATGATTTAGAACTTGGTAATTTTTGAAAGACACACATTCAGTGGAAAGGTGATGACATGCTGGTTGAAATTAAAAGATGAATGGAAAGTGATGAAGTAAAAATAACACCCATAGACTGTGTTCTATAGCTTGACACAAAACCCTTAACCCACTTTTTCTCTGTCAACATAGAAATACTTAAATATTTAAAATATTCTTGGCCTCTTCAAGGTATATTATCCCTCCTGGTCATCAACTTATGTCATTTGCTTGTTGATGAATCTTACTCATTCTTGAACCCTCTCACTCTAGAATGTCAGATCCAATGAACTCATGATAGAAATGATTCAGAATCCATGAGTTATTAATTTTGAAATGAAATCAAATACCTGGAAATTTGCTTTCACATTAAAATTGCAAAGAATATATTTAAATAATTGTGCTAATAGATACTTGGAAAAGTAACTTTTTTCACCCATTAAATTTTTCTGTTGTGAAGTTTTAACTTGTCTCCTACTCTGTCTTCATCCTTTTCTCTCACATACACACATATACAATATTTATATTATGTATTTGAAGTCACAGTTTTTTGACATTTTAACATCTCTAAAATTAGGGAGTGTCACAACTGATAATATAGCAATGTATAATTACCTTGTAACTTTCTAATATAGTCTATTTTCTGGGAACACATTGAAGGAAAGTGTCTGTAACTACATTATGAATAATTTCTATCTCCTGGTCCCAAAAGGAGATAGAATATGAAAGGAAAAATCAAAGGAAATATGAATATTAATTTTCAAACAGTTTGAAATGGCTGAATTTTAAATGTCTGATTGATCATAATAGTTATTTTCTAGTTAGAATAAATGACTGCCTGTTGGCTTCAGAGACAATAGTGATGCTAAGTCTGAAGTATCTGTATTTGCTTTTCTCTCTAATAAAAATGACAGGCCCAAGAAACGGGGAGAAAAAAATCTTTCTGCTATTTTAAGATACTGTCGATCTTGCTAACTGTGTTTTTGTGCCATCATTAATCAATTGTCTGAATATAGAGAAGAAAGGGAAGGAAGCCTGCAGACCACTTAATGTGTCTCACTTTAGCACAGCAGCAAAGATATCAGACTTCCTGGATGTCTACCCTTGTGAGAGTCTCCACATAATTAATGTGTTTTGGAAGATCAGTCTAAAACTTTTCAAATCTTGAGGAAGAAGTTCTGTAATATCACTGCAATTGCCTGTGTATTCCCACAAGGATAATGTGTGTTAGCTATTACCAGGAAGTTATATTTTATTATGTTATAGAATCTGACAGATCTTCATCGTAAGAGAATGCAAGATGATAATGCTAACATGCCCATATATAGTATACTTAAAATTTTGCATTTCTGTAGAGAATGTCTCTAACAAACTATGTGATCAAGCAGTCTAATATATATTTCAATATATATTTAAAGAATATATATTTCAATAATCATATCATGATAAAATAGTACTTTATGCTTTACAAAGAACTTTTCATCTCTATTATCATGTTCAAACTTGGAAAATTATCTAAGGAGAAACAATGGGGAAACTTCAATATTACAGTACTGTGAAAATGCTAAAGAAGCCAATTCCAGTTTAGTCTCTTCAATTATTATTGCCATCAATCTTGAATTATATTTTTATGGTATCTACTGTGCAGTTTAATATTGCACTTTCTTGGATTTTATATATTTTTTCTCTTTTAGATTTTTGAAAATGAAAGAAAGACAATTCTAGTTGAAAACTTATGAAAAAATGATGTATTAGATGATGAATAGTTTTAAGAGTGGCATGCAAATGTTTGCAAAAGACATCCTTTGCAAAATGGCACATCCTCATTCACTTTGTATTCAAGTACATTACCCACCTGACAAGATAGTAAAATATCTCACTCATCTGTTCAGGGCTAATTTTTCAAATTTAATAATTTTATTAGTCCCTAGCAAGGCCTTTTAAAACTTTGCAAAAAATATTAATAACTTATTAAAGATTAATTACATGTCAGCTTTAAGGTCAAAGAGTTTGAGTGGTTTTAGTTATCTGAATTAAAATGCATCTGCTCTGAAAGAAAGACATAGTAGTAAATTCTGCCCTCTTTACCAAACTTAAGTTCTTATTTATTAAAACGCATAGAAATCAACATTAACAATTAAATGAAGTGTTGACAGTATGCATGCTAGTAAGGATATTTGGTACAGAAAGCTGTCCTCGAGAGAAGACAGATTACCTCCTGAACCTGTGTAACTTAGTTTGCTAACTGGAGTAAAACTTAGAGGTATGCCAGTTATGATGAAATCTTCCGTGTCCAAAATCCACATGTTGTTTTCAAGGAGTGTGACTCTGAAATTTAGTTGAGCTAGAGTTTGGGAATAAGAAGATAAATAAAAAATAGATATCTGAATGGAAAATAGAGGGATTTGGAGAATTATGAGGTAACAGAATAGAGAGACAGGGAAGAGAAAAAAGGTCTAGAGGAGTCTGTTTTGGTCCTTAAATAATTCTGACTTTGATGTGTTCATAGAGCCAGCGAAAAATGAATAATGACAAATGTAGAAGGCAAAAAGCAGCATTAAAATCACTTAAATAAAAACTATTTATTTAAATCATTAATGTATTTTTGATTGTGACCTCTGGCAAATTATATGTCAATTTTCTCTCATTTTCTTTTAAATTGGAATAACAACACCCATTTTGATGGACTGTTGTGAGGACCAGGGTTACTGTATAAAAACAGCTACACAAGTCTTTGCGTGGCAGATCCTCAATGATTATTGACTCTTATCATGACAGTTAATTTTTAAAATATCTAGATATATTGCTTTCCAAGAACTTTAGGTTTTGTTTTTTGTTTTGGTTTTTTTTTTTTTTTCGTTTTATGTTGAGTAGTAACATATCTTTTCAAAACTTCTCAGTTTCATGTTCCGGGAAGTAGCTAGCAATTGATAAGAGTGGGCATACGAGTTGAAATATATAGGTAATCTGGTCAACTGTGCTATGTTATTTAGAACGATTGTGCAAATTTCTATAGTCATTTTCACTGCCAATTTGGGGAAAATTATAGTTTCTCTGTCTTTCAAATAATATGTTTCTCGCATTGTAGGTGCTTGTCACCTATCCCCAAAGGTTCACTCGTTTCCTTTCTTCATAAAAAATGCTTCGGGGGAAATTATATTCCTTCTTGGAATTCTGTAACTTAAATGAAAGGCTCTGCCAGTCAGCATTGCCAGTTTTCCCTTGGTCCTGGCATACAGAACATGAATTGGTTTCCAAGGGAAAGCATTTAATACTCTGTATGCAAAGTAGTAATTTTACATAGCTCTGAATGTCATATCCAAATGTAAAGCCGCCTGTTGCCTCAAGTGTGAAATTCATTCTCATTTAAATTTTTTGTTTCTTTGCAATTGGTGTTGCTGGTATTTGCGAACTGGGCCGTGGAATCACACGTGACAGTGGTTTAAAGTAGTAACAACTATGACCTCTTCTCATTGTTCCTTCTGTTTCCAGAAGCAAGGATTTCATGTGGAAGCTACCCCTGGGCCAATGCAATAAATTTGCAGGAGTCAAGGGAATAGAAATGTTTATTTTTATTTTTTTTTTGTCTTGATGATATTTTACAATCTCTTACAAGTTGTAGATTTTCCAATATGTTGTTATCACCAGTGTTTTTCGAGAGTCCATATTTAAAATGATATGTTTTCTTTTATCATTTGAATTCAAATATGTAATACCTAGTTAGATTGAATACCCAGTTATTTTCAGATTTCTTTGCCTAGGAACAATCTGCTCAGCAATTAGAGTTTGGTTTTTAGGAAGAAAGAATATTAGGATGTTTGTCTCTGTACACTTACAGAGAAGTCTCCTGGGACCAATGTCCCAGTTTGTAGCTGTTCATGATGATTTAAAGATATTAACCATTTTTCTGAATGTATTTCATCTTGAGCTTTTGAGGTTGACTTCAGTTCAATGTGCCAATTGAGGATAAAAAGGTTACTAGAGAGTCTGCCTATTTATGATGCAGCACAATTTTCATCGGGGTCCTCGGTCACCTCATGCCTGGATCACTTTTAATCTTCCCACGGTTTTTCTGTAATGGCTGCTATTCCTTTGAACAACCTTTTCTAATGCCCAGGGTCAATGACAAGAAACTGGTATCTCTACAGCTAGAACAAGACCTCACATTTAAGGAAAGCACTATGCCAGAAATCTAGATTTTTAAAGCTATTAACTGTAGTAATTGTAGGAGCTGCTGAGAACTAGATCTCATATGAGATAGCAAAGATGATGATAATGGCTATAATCTAGGACCAATTAAAGGAACGTAAAAAAATATCCTTTATTTAGAGAGGAAACATTCACCATAATGTTGGAAAGATTGTGTAGCTATTGATTTTTAAGACATTGTGTTAAAATTTGATGACACAAAATGATAACTATTCATTATTCTTCAAAGGTTCATAGATAATTGGGCAGTTGTGCTGGCCGAGGCCATAATCAGCTGGACTCTCATGTATCTGTGGTCAGCTCTCAGGTCAGCAGCTATGGCTGGCTGGTCCAAGATGGCCTCTTAGGTCTAATCTCAGAACTAGCACACCAACAGTTCTGTTGCAGTCTACTGGCCAAAGCAAGTCACAAGGCCAACCATATTTCAAGGAGTGGAAAAATACACGTTGCCACTGGATGAGAATCATGTTGCAAAGGGTAGGGATACAGGGCTAAAAGGAGAACTGGGGACATTTTTACAATCGACCACATTGCTTTCTCAAATTATGAGGTGCAGCATGATAACCCTTCCAACACTGGATCTCACCAACTCTTTTACTCATGGTGAGTTCCATAGGTTAAAAGTGAGATACGAGGTTTTGAATCACCTCTAGTCCTCAGTGAAGTTGGAAGTTGAGAAAAATAACTAGATAGCTCCATATTGTTCTTTTGCACTGATTAATACATTTCTACATTTGGTTTAATATAGATGTAATTTCTCTGTTAATGGATCTTGATATTTAAAATAGCCTGTCCTGAAGGTGTTTCTTCTGTTTCTTCTTTTTTTTTTCCTTCCATGTAAATGTATATGTGTGTATTTATGGATATATGAGTGTGTCTGTATATGTATATTTATACACACACATATACTCTTCTTATGACACTTGTCAGCATGCCAGCATTCTTGTCATTTTTTGGTACTCTGAAGAACCATCCTGACTACGGATTATTCTTAAGCTCACTGCCCAGAGAAGGAGGAGATGCTACCTGCCTCACTGGGACCAAACAGTTACTCTCTAGAGGGTGAAAATGTTAATAGGCATGTTCATACATCCCTTCATATATTAGTTCTAATAGAAAAATCCATAGGCTCAGCAATAGGGAGCTCAAAATCTGGCCTATAATTTTGCACCTGGGGTAGCTGCATTTATAATCCTCCATTGGTTATAGTGTTGGCATCCCCATTAAGAATTTAATGAGCACCAACAGGCCTAGGTAATGTTCAGAACACAGGGGTAGCCATACCCCCTGCCCAGCAAGCTGTTGCATGATTACAAAGTTGCTAGCATGCATGAGGACCTGAGACCTCCCCATTTTCACTTACTTCATAAATCTAAACACAGATCTCACTTTGGGGCTCATATTATTAAGAGGGGACTACAGTGGAAAAACAAGCCCCATTTGGTAAAGTAAATGGTATGCCTGCTTCTGTAGCTACCCATGGTTTATTACTGCTGTATGTTATTTCCAGCAGTACTTATAACAGTGATCATAAGGGACCTTTAAAGACTTGCTGATGCCTCTTGGGCAATTTCAGAATAATACAGTTTATAAATAATTCTGCCTACATACCTTATGTCTTCGGGGCTCTTTTTTCCTTGCTTTGTTTGTTATGAGTATATTTGCATGAAAACAGGTTATTTGGATATTTGTCTTTTGAGAGCTATTGCTTATTCTTCCTTCCAAGTCAGAGTCACATGTTTTCCAAGCCATAGTCACTTCCACAGCCAAGTGAAGAATTGTGAACTGTAGTGAGGGACATAATGCAGGAAGGAACGGATAAACTTCTAAGAAACCATTGTGACCTTACTGAACTTGCTTTGTTTTTTTGACTCATGTTTTGTTCACTGAAGACTCAAAGTTGGCTATTTGTACCACAATGTGTGTGTGTGTGTGTATTTGTGTGTGTGTGTGTGTGTTGGGGGGTTTCACATTAAAGTGGCATTTTATCGTACTACAGGTACAGAACTTTTATAGCTATCGCCCCTCTGCATGCAACAGAAGTTATATATTAGAATCAGTAAATTATATGGGATTCTTTTTAGTTCATATTATTTTTATTCTCCAAAGACATTTAAATATGAGCTTTTATATTCAGGCTTCATTTTTTTGTCTATGACCATTTAGAGAGAAATTTTTTTTTTAAGTATCAAATACCATGTGGATATGCAGTAAAACTATGGTTTCTATTCGAAATTCAGAAACACACACACGCGCGTGCACACACACACACACACACACATATACACACCTGTACCATTTTATTTCAGTATTTTACAAAGTGTTTCACTGGAATATCTATTAAAAATACAAATTAATGGCCCTTTGTCAGTTCTGCTGAATCAGACTCTCTGGGAGTAGAGGTGATGTATCTACATTTTAAGTCAATCCCCTAGGTATTTCTTATGCTATTAAAGTTTGAGAAACACTTAAACTTATCTCAGAATTAAATTTGATTTTTAAAAAACTATGTACTAGTACCTTATTGATTAAATTTTCTAGAGAATTGCTTTAAGGTACAATGATTCACTATTTTGTACTTGATTTTTATCAAGAATCAGTTTAAGAAATGACAACCTGTAAAGCGATTCTGTATTTTTAAGAAACTGTCATCAAACAATAGTTTATTATGTATGTTGTTTAGAGATCCTCACGTAGAATGTCATGATACATTCTCTTTTAACATAACTAGACTGTGTAACTATGACATACATATAAGAAAGTGAATGAATCCTAAGTGTTCAGAATGATACATTTTTCAAAATGAACATATTCACATATGAACACTCAGAACATGGAGTAGAACATTATCAGTATTCTTAGAGGTTCCCTTGTGCCTCATGGGAGAGTAACTACCAACCTGAAAATCACAATGTGTGTGCTCTTTAGTATCTGGTTTCTTTTACTAAACCTATTTGTGAGATTTATCTATAATATTGAACATAGTTGTAGCTTGTTCACACCCATTGCTGTTTAGTATTACCTTTATTACCTTTTATGATTATTCCACAATTTTCAATTCTATTGTCAATTCTATTAGTTATCTATTGCTGCATAAGAGATTATCCTGAATTTGCTACAAACTCGTACTTTAAAAGAGTAAACATTATCTCACACACTTTGAGAGGATAAGGAAACTGGGAGTGACTGCCCTGGGGGATTCTAACTCAGAGTCTCTCATGAGATTGTGTTTATGCTGCCAGCCAGGCTCAACCTCTGAAGACTTGACTGAGGCAAAACTGATTCCAAGTTCACTAAGTGTCTGTTGGCAGAAAGTTTCAGTTCCTCACCACATAGGCTTCTTCACTGCATTTCTCATGATATGGCAGCTGGCTTCCCCAAGAGAGTTATGAGAGAGGGAGAGGGAGAGGGACATGTAGAGGAAAGTTAAAAAGGACAGGGAGAGGGAGAGAATGAAAAAGGGGTCAGGGGAGGGTTTGGAGAGAAAAAGAGTCCAAAAGAGAAGCTGCAGTCTCTGATAACTAAGCCTCAGAAGTGACACTCTGCCATGGTCTGTTGGTCACAAAAACTATATCAATGCGAGAGGGGACCACTACCAAAGAATGCCAATACCAGGAGGCAGGGACATTGCAGGCCATCTCAGAGGCTGGCTATTACAGTGGCTATTGGCATAGTTTTCTAAGTTTGGCTATTGGCATAGTTTTCTAAGTTTGGCTAAGGAAGATAGTGCAACTTCGAATGTTCCTTTATATATTTTATAAGTTTATTATACATTTCTGCTAGGTATGTACCTGGTGGTGCATAAGTTATGCAGACATTTACTTTACCTTTAGTAAGATACTACCAAAGAGTTTTCCAAAGTGATTGTGAAAATTTATACTTTTATAAGCAATGTTCATGTTGCTCCATGCTTGAAAACACTGGTAGTGTATGTATTTTTCTTTTTAGTTGTTCTAGAGGTATGTATAATGGTATCTCATTATGATTTTAATTTGCACTTTTCTGATAATTAATGATATTTATTCCTTTTTCATATGCTCGTTGTCACTTGGATTTTCTCTTCTGTGAATTTCTATTCTAATATTGTGGTTAATTCTTAAGCAGTGGCCTGCCTTTAATTATTAGTTCGTAGACAGTCTTTCTGTACTCTAGATATGATTCCTTGCGAAATATATGTACTACAAATATTTCTCCCACATTCTGGCATACAGTTGTACTCTGTTAATAATGTCTTTCAATGACCAGAGGCCCTTAATTTTAATATGGTCGAATTTGTCGTTCTTTTTCTTTTTTTCTTTGTCTTTAGCTTTTTTGAGCTTTGTTTAAGAATTCTTTACCATTCAAGGTTACAAATGTATTCACTTATTTTTTTCTAAAAGCTTTATTGTCCAGACTTTCATATTTAAATCTACAATCCATCTAGCAATATATATAATGGATAGTTCACCTTGCCTAATAAGGTTTATGACAGAAATTCGAAGATGATTTTGCAATTGAAAATCAGTATAGTACACCACAGTATTAGGGGAAAAAAATAGATAAAATTATATGGTCATATTAATAGATGCAGAAAAGTATGTGATAAAGTTTAACACATTTTAATAAAACATACACATACATGTTCTCTTAGCAAATGAGGAAGAGAACTTCTTAAATATGACTTTTAAAAAACATACAAAAATAAATGCAGCAAACATCTTACTTGATAGTAAAATGATGAAACCATCCTCTCCCCAGATCAGGAAAACAAGACAAAGAAGCTGCTATCACAATTTCTTTACAACATTTCACCTAAGATCCAATCCAGTGTAATAAATCAAGAAAAAGATTTACGAGGCAAAAAAAAAATGTAAAACTGTATTATTCCTAGATGACATGATCTTGTGTCAAGGAAGCCTAAAAGAAACTAATACTATTAGAACTCATAGGTAACTTTAGCAAGGTTCCTGGATATTACATCAACAGATACTATATAAACAGACTAATTATATTTCTATATACCAGAAACAAGTAAAAAATAAATTTTTTAAAAAATACCACTTTTAAATTACATGAGATAATATCAAAAAATAAATTAGATGTAAGATGTCTAATGTTCTCTTAAAACGAAAAAGTATTTCTGAGAGAAATTAAAGACCTAAATAATGGAGGCATATACCATGGCCATGGATTGGAAGATTCAACTCAAAGTCATTTATAGTTCTAACTCAAACAGAATCAAAATCTCTGTAGGTTTGTTTGGAATTCACAAGCTGACTCTAAAGTGTATTTAGAAGACTAAAGATATGAGAATAGCCAAGATAATTTTAAACGAGAACAGAGCTGGAGGACTTGTATAACTAGATAAAGCTATAGTAATTAAGATAATGTAGTATTGGTTCATACATAGATGAAAGACCAATGCAACATAATAAAAAATTCAGGACAAATGACTCTAATACAGAGTCAATTGATTTATGACAAAGAGCACCCTACAGTGCAGTGGTCTTTTCAAAAAGTGGCACTGGATCTCGTGAATATTTATATAGGAAAAAAAAATTTACTCTAACCTCATGCCACTCACACATATCAAAACATTTTAAGTTTACTAGTACAAAGATTTGTGTGTTTTTTTTTCCTAAAAAGTAGTATTCTTTTTATCAGAGAACTATATTTTTATTCATTTGTTTTTGCTTTAGCTGCCTAGAAACTCACAGATAAAGCATGTCTGATTACAGTAATTTTCTTTAAGGTTTTTGGCATAACTCTCGTGTCCATTTTCTTGCATGATTCTTGTTCTTTCATCCTTGCTTTAATGATTCTATTTTATGGGTCTCTCTTTTTTGTGTAAGTTATTTTAAATCCTTTTTGGAAAGAGACGGGGTATAAATAATGAATAAATCAATCAGTAAGGCAAGTTAAACTTTTGAAATTTTGAAGCCTGATTGAATTGTCAAAAAGAATGATAGCTCATATAGTAACCTTAGTAATTGCGCTTTGATAAAATTATAACTGTCCAACACCATATTGCTAATACATATTAAGCATATGAATATTACATGGAATGTTCTTTAAATGTTAATATGTATCAATATTAAAAATAAGTAGCATTTACATAGAGAAAGGATCTACTTTTTATAAACTGCTTGTAATATATGCTTGGACAAAAAAAATAGATAATGTGTTCCTCTTAGTCCTCACACGGGAGGAGTATGTAGGGGCGAAGGAATAACTGTACCGAAGTTAGGAAATGTAATGACTGACACATCTTTCCAGTCCCGTTAATGATTAAAAGCAGAGGCTTTAGAGTTACCAAACCAACCTGGTCATGGCACTGACACTTAAAGATTGTGTAATCTGTGGACAAGTTACTTGACCTTTCTTCAGCCTCAGTTTCTTTATATCCAAAGTGGGGATTTGAATACCAAGCCTACTTTATATAGGCTTGGTGCTGTATACTGCTGAATGTATGCTCGAGACTGACTTTTTTCCAGAGTATGATTTTTCTAAATCTTAATATCCATCCTTTGAAAACTTGATCTTGAGATTCTAAAAGAGACTAAAACTTGAACACCTATATGAAACAAGCTGGCTGAATATGAAAGAGCTCAATGAGGAGAGCAGGTTAGAACCCCAGATGATGTGGGGCACATAAGAAATCCTGAACACTGTGTGCAGCCCATCAATCTCAATGAGGACCTGGGGAGTTGTAACGTCTGCGACTGTAGATGCTGTTGCTGTACTGTGAAGCACTACAGCTCTGGCGGGCTCTCTGGGCTCCCATCCCACCTAACACACATGGCAATAAAGTGCAGTGCATGTTCCCCACATCAGAGCAAGAGCTCCGTCCTCGAATAACATTTTAATGACTTCTCTGGTCCGCATTTGCGGAGATCACTCTAGACCTTGAGTCCTGTCTTTTTCTAGGTTAAGACACTTTCCCTCTTAGATCCCTGCATTTGGGGAAATCTGTCACAGTGTATTTCCCAGAGAGTATTTTATTTGATTCAGAATGCCCAGAAGGAACCTTTGATCCAAAATGTAAGGCCAGCAGGCAAAACCAGAATCGGGATTTTTGTGGTGGTACAAAAAGTCACCATATGTTTCAGAAAAAGGATAGGGACAGTTTGTGGAAAAATTCATTTCCTTTTTTTCTACTTTAGCCTGGGTGCTGGTGTTTTCAGTTCCCATCATCTTTAGGCAAAGGCAGATTTTGTCAGCAAACTGGAACTGAACACTGCATTGCATGAAGTTTCTAGGTTCTTTGTTCTCTTCTGTCGACACCCATATACATTGGCATTTGAATGGTCTTATTTGACTGTTTCCATTGTTTGAGTGACCAGAAGCACCCTATCGAGATGCAAATAAGGGAGCATTTTCAATATTTAATATTAAGCCATTCCCCCTCCCATCAGCCCCAGCCCCAATTCTGCCATTTCTGTATTTGTTGCAGGACAGAGAGTGGGAAAACAATGTATCTTTCATTTTGACAGGACCTTGTTCTCCTAAAAATCTTGTACTTCTTATATTGGGATTATAATTTGTTGTGAGAAGCTCATAGGCATGCAAATATTTAAAATTAAGCAATGTTAGAGAAAAAAATCAATTCACTTTTCGAAAATGATTAAAGTCTAGAAATGAATTTTCTATCACACAGCAATTTGCTGAACTGAAGCAGGAGTTATTTTGGATTGAATTTGTTACATAGCTCATGCATGAAATGATCTGTTGCTTGTTCTTGTGAAGTTGTTTTCACACTATGAAACAGCAGAGGGGAAAAATGTATTCTGTCTGAGGCATTGTAAAAATATTGAAAGCTCTGACTGAGGTTTTTTGTAGAGGTATCTGACTACAACTTGTCAGTTACACTTCATGGGCCAATAATTATTAAGCCAAAATCGCAGATGCTTAGCTTTCAGAATTATCTCTTGATATATAATGGATTCAAAAACTCAGCTCCTACACCAGGAAACTGTCACTCACGTGATTACACTGCCACCATGTGGTTTAAAAGATCTTTTTCAATTAAAAAAAAATTAAAAGAAACGGTCTCTTACTTATGAAAGAGAAATTATAATAATCTAAGTATTGTCTCTGTTTTCCTTGTTTGTTTGTCCTCTGTTACAATTCCACAGAGAGTCTATGGATTATCACAGGTGGTTAGACAGGGGATAGCAACCTAGAGGTGTCAGTGCAGGTACTATTTTAATAATTCTGCATAATTTGTCAAGGATTCACCTTCTGCCCAGTGAATACCATTAAGATGCTTGCAAGGAAATGATAACTTCTGCATAAATCTGTCATTTACAGTATCCAGTAAAATCTGAAAAATTCTTTGTAGGTATCTGTAGGCAAGTGGATCGCAAACCAAGGTCCCCAGACCACTAGCATCTGCATCCCCTGGGAACTTGTTCCAATGCAAATTATTCGGCTCCACTGGGAGTACCAAATCAGAGACTCTGGAGGTGGGGCCCAGATATCTGTGTTTTAACAAGCTCTCTGATGATCCCGATGCTTGCTCAAGTTTGAGAAGCACTGCTGTGGACGATGTACCTGTCCTGAGGCAGATTAACACATATGTCCTTACAGCTAAATTTAGCAGCTCCTACTCCTGTCTTCTGAAACAAATTCCAAAAGACGATGGAAAAGGGTTTGAGGACTTCCTATGAATATGGTCTGCCAGCACCCCGAAGCTCTCCCTGACAAGGAGGACGCAGAGCATCTGTGAGGGTTCCCGTTCCCATCGGCTGCTGTGTCAACGCTTCCTTTTTTCTTTCTTTGCACCTGAAAGAGCTGCTGCGGTCAGTCAGGAATAACGCCTTTTGGGATTATTGGAGCATAGAAAAGCAGCAGTCTAATATGTGTGGATAATATACATAAGACCACGTTTTCAGACATTAAAAATACAGTTTTAAAAAGAGAAGCTAAAATTTTGAAAGCTCTCTAGGCTCTATGAGATGTTAAGGAATATTGGGACATCCTGAAGTTTCCTTTCCCTGTCGTGGGGGCTGGTTACTAAGCTGCTTCGCAGTCTCCTGACTAGCCATGCTGGAAGGTTGGCTCCAGGCTGCCAGGACTTCTGATGTTTTCAAGACAAGCCAGAAATCAGAATTTTTATGCGAAATATTCCCGTTTTTAAATACAGATTCAATTTTAAGTGTATGTTTAATTTAAAAAATGAAAAGATATCTACCCATTTGGTTCAGTCTACTGACCTCCAGATTCTGATTTCTGGGGTGGACAGTGAAGGAAAATTGTGGATGTCAACCTCAACACACATTTATGACACGCGCATGTCTTATATTTAAGTGACTTGTGTCCTCATGTTTTCATCTCTATATGCGTAAATACACATATACAAAACATGGAAATCTGGTGTCTCAACACAGGAAAAATATTCTGTTGAGAATGAAGTAGCTTCAAACTTAGTAAAAGTCAAGGATCTAAGAGAGAGAGAATTCAAAGTACATCCATGAAGAGCCCTACTTTAAGAAGAAAATACATGTTTCTAGTAATGTGAGGTATGCTTTCACAGTACTTTTAAATTTTACAAATTTCATAGCCTACAGAATAAAAGGACTAGAGATATACAAATTACTTGTAGTATAGCTTATTCTTAGGGACATGCAAATACTTCAAAATATCAAGCACATGAATAAATTTAGGCACTCGTTTGGAGGAAAAATCATGTTTTAATTATACTTTTTATCCCTGGCTCTGAAGGAGTGTTTAATAAGTAGCTGCTGTGTTAATAGAAGAGTAAGTATTGGTTCAGGTGTCACCACGTGAATTTTCTTTACTAGGCACGCTCTTGGTGGCTTCACCCTCACCATCGTCACTGTGCAGCCAAGGCTCAGAAAACACTGCCTTATGTCATTGCAACTGTAGATTTTCTGAAAGATTTTAAGGATAAAACCAATTTTAGATAGACTCAGTTTTTCCCTGTGGTTTCTTTCCAAACCCAGTAAAATTCCAGTGGCTCCTCTGGTGGCAGTATTTTTTAAATCGTCTCATAGGAGAACTAGTTCTGGGGTATGTTACAATGTTCACTCTGAGCCGAAGATTATTCTAGTCACTGGGGGCCAATGCCTGGATATTTTTTCCTCCTGCTGTACAACAGACTCTCGTGGGGAACTAGTTCTTCAGATATATTGCCAGCTTTAATGAAGATTCACCGACCAATGTATCTTGCCCCATAGCGTGCCATTGTGCTTAGGATTCTGGCCATGGGAATCCTTCGCTGTGTCTCCACAGATTTGGAGGTTTCAAGAGTATCCCACTAAGATGCATGCACTCTTGATAGGGATGAAAATATGTTTTCCTCATCCACTCAGCAAATATTTCTGGGAATTTGGCATTAGAACTGGAGGGAGCCGGATGGATACTTTAAAGACTTCTACTTGGTTTCTGACTGAGGGAAGCACAGCAACCAGAAACCAAAACAAATAATTGCACAACAGGACAATTAAGGTGTGATAAAATGCCTGTGATCCAATGAGAAAAAACAAACAAGAAATCTGCCCCAAAGATTCTAGAATGGTTGTGCAAGTAAGTTAATATTTAAACTGGACGTCGCAGGATTAATAGGCACTTACCTGGTGAAGAAGGAAGAGACACAATGTGAAGAAAAGCTGGTCATTTCTCCTGAGGGTCCCCAACCTTTTTGGCACCAGAGACCGATGCCTGATGATCTGAGGTGGAGCTGAGGCGGTGATGCCAGCGCTGGAGAGTAGCTGCAAATACAGATGAAGCTTCACTCTCTTGCTCACTGACACACCTGCTGTGTGGCCCAGTTCCTAACAGGCCACGGGCAGTACCAGTATGCAGCCTGGGGGTTAGGGATCCCTGGTAGAGTGTTTGTCGACTATAATAAATCCAACAACTTCTTTGAATGAAGAATAAATTAGTGGAAGAATGGTTTGTGTGTTTGTAGGGTACCGTGAACCGTGGAAGAAATAAGACTAGAAGATTGGTTAGGGAGACAGAGACCATGAAGGCAACACTAAAAACCTAAATTTTATTCTGTAGATTAATGCCATCTCTTGCATCAAGATCTGTTGAGGTACTTTTTAAAATTGCAGATTCCTGAATCTTATACAGATCAATTAATCAGTATCTCTTGGAGACTGAGCCAAAGAATTAGCATCTTTTGCACTCTGCGAAAACCATTGCTGAAAGCAATGCTTAAATCTTAAAACATTAATTTTTAACTCTTTTCAGTGCTCAGTATCTTATGGGATCTATCAAAAGCTATAGAAATTCTCATTAGTAAAATATGTATGCACATTCATTTTTACTAACAATTCCAGAGAGATTATGAAACCCCTGAGGTTAATAACTTCTGAAACCAAGCTGGCTAACAACTAACTAACTAATAACTACTGTAGAGAAAATCAGATGAGTATCGTTGTTATAATGAGAGGAGACTTTAAATGAAGTTAAAGAATACAGACAAGCTATTTCTTCTTAACAATTTTGTCTAGGACCAACCTAATCTCATTCTCTCAATGTTTACTATAAAAGAGACATGTTCACATTTAAAAAGAGAAAAATTTATGCTGGGAACCAGGGAACTGCTTGGGCATTTCCACCCTAAGTAAAGCATTAAATGAAAAAATTGGAATGTTTCAAAAGAACCAAAAAAAATATTGAACATTTAGAAACTGATATATTGTTTTGCCCTGTTTCAAATAACAAATGAAGTTGTCAGCATTCTAGAAAGTGTATAAATTAACTGTTTATATACTTAAAGCTTCACATATGTAGATGGTATCTAAAAATGTTGGTTTCTTTCTGATAACCTGGCATTTGGGAACCACAGTATGGCTCTATTTTCTCCAAAATTGAGAACAATATCTGCAAATAACTAAATGGTCTATTGCTGGAAATATGTCACATAGAACAAGATAAAGTCTATGAAAACAACCCTTTAGAAAATTCATGGCTGAACTCTAATGACCTAGATTATTTAATGCAAACATTGTGTGCAATTTTGGATATTTGGGGCTGCCCTCCCTAACAGTCAACTAAAACAAGCCTGTTTATGTGGAAGCAGTTCAGAGGCACAACTCACTATTCTTTGTACCTGGGGCAGAACCAGTGAACTTCATCCAGACTTGGAGCAGAGTCAACAGCTGGGTGAGAGGAAAAGTTTTGACAATGAGGGAGGGAATATGGTGCTTTACAAAGTGCAGAGTTAAGGAGTTAAACGTCTTCAGTTAACAACATATAGTATTATTTTGTAAGCTTTGAATTCTTGATTAACGAATAACATCATATTGTGCTTCTCAACCTGCAACTTTTTCACTTAGCATTACTTTAGAAGTTTGTTTGTAATGATTTGTTGGACATATAGGTTGTTTTCAAATTGCTTAACGTTACCAACTGCATTTCGACAAAAATCTCTACACGTTTCCTTGTGCACATGTGACAGAGTTTCTTCAAGGTTCGTTCTAGGTGTGGATTTGCTGGGTCATAGGATACTACATCTTCAACTTTGTTTAATAATGTCAAATGCTCTTCAAAGTAGGTGCACTAGGTATGTGAGTTGCAATTGCATTACTCTGTTGTCTAACTTGCGTCAGACTTTCAAAGGAAATATTATTTTTATTTGTATTTCTCTGATTACTGGTGAGGTTTTGTATCCTTTTAAACTTTGTCTCGTCAAGTGTACTCTTCCATGAATTGTTGGTTAATGTCTTATGCCCATTTTCCTATGGGCCAAGCACTGATCTAGGCTCTTGGATAGATATCCATGAACAAAACAAGGAGGACTGCCTCTTAGAGCTTACAGTCTAGCAAGAGAAAACAGATACCAAGCAATAAACATAAAAAAGTATATTTTATAGCATGACAGAAGGTGATAAGTGCTACTGGTAGAAGATAAAGTTAAAACAGATAAAATAAATGGGATCAGAGGTGCAAGCCAGCCAGGCAGAACAGGGTAGTAAAGAGCAGTCAAAGTGACTTCCTGGAGAATGCAAGGTTTGAGCCAAGGTTAAAAGAGTTAAAGAACAGTAAGAGGCCAGTGGATCCAGAGTGGAGAGACAGATGGAAAGAGCTGTAGAGATGAAATCAGGAAAGTAGAGCAGAGGGACTGTTATATGGGGCCTTGTGAGCCACTGTAAGACTGGCTTTCGGCTGAATGAAATGAAGGACCCACTGAAGGGCTTTGAGCAAAGAAGTGGCATGATCCAGCTTGTTATAAAAGGAACAGTCGGTCACATTTAATTCTCAAATGCTTACATACTGCAGTTTCTATATAATGAGCAACGTGGCTAAATCTTTCCTTTCTGTGGGAACGATCTGATTATAGATCAACTAAGACTGGGAAACACTGAAATGGATTACATCTTGTGCCTGAGGTTGAAAACTTGGATAAGCAGCCTAAGTTCTAACTGTGACTTTTACACTTTTCCTTCTGGCAGCTCTGGGCTGTTGCCTTTGACCTCTGTCCCTTACCAAACCCATTTATCACTCAGGAATAAAGCTACTGATTGCTATTATTGCCAACTCTGTGCCAGGCTCTGGGGCCAGCTGTTGTGAAAACATTATCTCTAATACTTGGCAGAACAATGTCTGGTAAGTATTATCACCTTCATTTTGCAGAGCTAGGATAGAAGCCAAATCTGCCGAACTCCAAGCCCTTTATTTATTTATTTTTATTATATTGTGTGTGGTAGGGTAGTTATAGGATTTCTCTTAACTAGGTGGAAACAGTATTAAAATAAGATGGCACTGAATAATGCATAAGGCCACATTAAGGTTTTTTAAAAAAAAATAATTATTATTTTAATTTATATTATTTCTAAAGTATTCAGCTTCTATCTTCTTTGGAGGTGGTATATAACAAGGGTTGCTTTTCTCTTTTCCTATTTGTTTTGATCCTTGAAATTAAATAAAATTTATGAAATGGAATTTGGATTTCCAAAAAGATTTCCCTAGTTCTTTAGGAAAGTATAAGTTTTAATCTAATATGCTAATCTGGCATGCTAATGCATCATCATAACCCAGTGAATTCTGAAAGTGACTGATTCAAAGTGTTCTAACAGAGTTAAAATTTTGCAAGAAAAATAATTTCTACCCCAATAGACTGTGAATAACAAAGAACATTTCAACCTAAGTGAGAATACTCCATAGGAAGATAGGTCTATTCTCTTCAAATACATTTGTGGATTCTTGTGCTTCATGTGATGCTAACACACATAGGCCCAGCCCCAAATGGATTCTTTCAGTTTGCAAATTAAGGCAGAAATGTATGCCTCCAATTCAGTATTGTTCAAAGTCAGGCTTAGCCAAGGGATGCTTATGTTATTTTTACCATAACCATGCAAAGGCCAAATAATAAGAGTATTTTTTTTTCTGGTCCTAGAAGTGTGTTATAATACACATTGCCTTTAGGTACACTTTATTTTTAAACAAACTTCGAAATAGGTCAGAATAAATTACTCCAATGTTAGCTTGTAATAAATTGCTAGACATATCATTTACTGGAAATAAGTGTTCATGTCTGAGATAGGGAACCTTGGGTGGATGTGAACTCAGCTACCCAGTTACTAAATAGTGACATGAAACAGTACTGTTCACTGCCAGGCTCACCTTCCAGCTTTGTCTGGGAGAGCTCTTTCAAGTTCACCTCAGTCGGATGGACTTGGAATCTGGAGATTAAGATGGTATGCATGTGTGTGACTGTGTCCAGTTGAAATAACATTTTCTCCTTGAAGATTATTTTTTATAGCAACAACCAAAACAAAAGCAAAACAAAGCACACACACACACACACACACACACACACACACACATACAAAACAGTTTGTCAGTTATTTACTGCGAAAAATCTACTCTTATAAATTCATATATTTTAAAAAAGATATCACAATACATTTTCCCCCAGGATAGACACAGCTTGAGAAAGAAAAGTAATTAGCAATTTATTACTTTTCTAGAAAAAATTTGCCAGTTCAAGAAAATTGCCTCTAATTTCTGAGCTGTTCTAACAAAATGTCCTTTTCTCACATAGGAAATTAACCTAGAAATATTCATGGCCTGTTCTTGCTTGATAACATTTTTGCATAAGCTTTTAAAAGGCAAGGTTACTGTGCGAAGTAGTCTGGTAAATTCTTTCTTTGCAAGAGCAAAAACACTAGTTTACTTGTTCAAGATGATAAAGAGTTAAGACCAGAGTTCATAACATGAACTTATCCCATGACACCCCCTCCCCCTTTAACTTGATGAAAACATGTTCATGTGAAGTGAATTCTGAAACTGAATCCGCTGAACACACTCAGCATTTGGTACCAGATTTGTACTGTGACATTCAAACTTCTGCCATGGCCGTTGCAATGTAAATAGGAAATTCTAAATGTGATTTGAATTGCCCTTTGGGGAGTTTTACACTAAGAGACGGTACATTTCCAAGGTAGCCAATACTTAATATGGAGCAAGCCCAGTGGTTGGGTTGGAGACTGTTCTGCTTCAGAGCACAAGTTGACAGGAAACTCTGCACGCCTTCAACTGGACCGAGGGAATTTGGCAGTTGACATAGCCATATATAGTTTTGGAATAGTTTCTCTTGTTAGAAATGTTTTAGATTAGCCCAAGAAAATAAGCACCTTCATTATTCTCATATAGTGATTCAGTTTTGAGGTGACAGCTGCCTATATAGGTTCTGGTTTAGAGACTGGCATAAGCAACGACTGATTTTTTAATTAGCAACAAGCTTTTGTAATTATTAGAAGTCACTCGTTCCTGTAATTGAAGAATCTATGCTAGCAAATATACTCTCAACAAGCTCAGATTTTTCCCGTGAAATGCATTTGAATTTGTGAATACTGTCACGTTGCACACAGAAAATGCATCCTAAATTCAAATTTTATTAGGATGTTTTCAAGATTTTTAAAGTAAGAATTAACTCCAAGGGCATTTGATTTTTTTATTTTGTGATATTACCTGATATAAAATTCTAGTTGATTCTACCCATAAATAAATTCAGATGTTGAGATGTCTTTAGAATGTGGGATTATTGTTAAGAGAAGTGCACTATTAAAATTCTCCACTAGAGGGCCATGGCTCCTTCCTTCTTTGTGCTTTTGGCCCAGGACTCAAATAAATGAGGTAAATGTTATTGTTATTATTTTTCCTTCAAAACCGTTGTTTTATATATCTCATATATATCAAAGTAGATGATAAGTAAAAATATTTTTTAAAACTAATAGATGGAAAAGTGTGTAACGCGAAAGCTTCCTTGACAGTTTTTCTCTCCCAGCCCACTCCTCAGTTGCTTTTTCTGTGTAAGTGTAATTGTACCAAACATTAATTTTATGTCTTGTTTATTTGTTTATTCTCTAAACTATATATTTCAAGCATCTTTACCTATCAGTCCACACAAATCTACCTTTTCTTCCATATGGTTTCAGAATATTCTATTGTATGCCCCTAAAATGATTTGTTTAATAAATCACCTACAGGTAGATATTACGATCGTTTTCAGTATTTTGCTACTTAAAAACAACTGTGGTGAACATTCTTGCATTTATGTCTTTGCACAGATATGAGCGTTGCACCATAAGTTAAGTTCTTAAAACTTTAATAGATATTGAGAATCGTGTCTGTCTCTGAACAAAAGAAACTTGCAGTGGTTTGCAGTTACACTATGTGTGAAAATGTCTTTTAGCCTGACTATGGTAAACACTTCTAATCTTTAAAGGAAAAAATAATATCTTGGCAGTAGTTTTAAAATTTCTAAGCCTGTGATAACTTACTTTAACTAATGAAGTAAATTTAAAATTGAAAAAAGAAACCTGAAAATTTGCTTTACAGATTTTATCAGAAGATGGAGCAGGATGACCAGTTTTGAATAGTTCCCGAAAAAAACATCATTGGGCAAGCTGACCTGGTTTCCATAAACTAGTGATTACAAAATCAGTGCTAAATATTTAATATTTTCCATAATACTTTTATATTACTTGAGAAAATTTTATTATAAAAATTCCATGGGTAGATATTATTATTTCTAATATGCAGATGAGAATGAATCTGAACTTCTTTTTACTTCATCACTATTATGATCTTCAGTTTAAAGAACTTCAATAAGGTATCATCGATATCTTAAAGTGAATTTTATCTTACCTTCTAAACTTGTTTCTCCCTTTCTCCATAGATTCTATCATAATTTCCCCATTCTTTTCTCTCCATTCTAAACTATAACACCCACCCTTTCCTCTTGGTTTTCAGCAAAGAACAAAATGCCCAGAATTGAAATGTCAAGTAAATTTTTTCCTAACAAAATATTTTTATTACTAGGTTAAATATACACCCAAGTAGCGAATTAAAAATAATTACAACAGAAGTTGGCTAGTTTGTCCATTGTCCTCTGACAGAAAACCGGTTCCTTTGGTAATAGCCATGTATATCCTACATGACCCTAAAAAATCCTATCAAAGGACAAACCCACCTTAGAAACTGCAAAGCAGGCAAGGTTTGTCTACTCCCCCCACCCATAACGCCCGTACTCTATTGCCTGCATCTGAATACCTCTTTCCTCCTTCATCCTCCACTTAGCTGTGTTTACCTTTGTCTCAGTAATCTACACAGGAAGGGAGATATTCTGAACTTTAATGTTAGTTGACTATGTCTCCAGGGTGTGGAGAACACATATAAATAGAGAACATTCAGAGTTTCAAAGGAGAGCTTCTCTCAAGGGAATAATTTAGGGGAATAGTGAGCTGGAGATATATATTCAAGCACAGAATATTTCCAAGGTGGTTTCCATGTCTACTTATATGAAACATCTCTGACTCTGTATAAATGTGAAATTCCAGATGTAGAAAAATAGAATGGTAAGCAACCATTAGATGTACTGGAGTATCACTATTTCTATCAATTTAGTGGGGTGCTCTCGCTCTCTCTCTTTCTCTCTCTCTCTCTCTCTTTCTCTCTCTCTCTCTCCCTCTCTCTCTCTTATTTGTTTTTGGTTACCCACACTTGAAGCCTTAGAATGGAAGTTTTTAAATTCACATTCCAGCCTTCCTGGTATGGAAATTTTGTTGAACTTTGACTGGTGCTAATTGAAGAAACAGCCCCCTCCTTTTTGCCTCCTACTCCAACCATATAAGAATCAGTGTGACTTTATCTCAATAATTTATTTTGAGATCTTTAAAGTTTTTGATTGTTCTATGTAAGTTTCATTTTAAGTTATTAACTAACATTATGAGATAAAGATAAAATGAGGCAGAATTGTTGCTATTAGCTGCCAGTTTATAAACTTGAAAATCTGGCATTGCTAGAAAGGAAAATATATATGAATAAGGAAAAATGAGTGAGTTACATACATTAGGTATGTATGTGGGATGAATTCCTGAGGGAGAATGTTGTTATAAAAAAATAATAATTTAATAAAAATATATTTATACAAACCAGAAAAGAAAGAGATTTGTGTAGATCAACTTAAATTTATTTCTGCCTTGTGCTGTAAATTTCTGTATTGAAAATGTGATTTTTAGATTATAAAACTCCAGCTGTGCAGCAATTTCTTATCAGTTGTGTAAAATAACCTTTGGACTGAATATTTTTAAATTGTTACATATTCTCTATAACAGATATTGTGCACAAAATTCTCCATGCTATATGTTAGAGACACAGCATGCTTCATGTTAAGTTGACAGAGGGTCAAATGCTTTTCAATATTATTGGGGAAACTATTTTAAAAATATTAAAATTTTCCCAGTGATTGAAAACTTTATGTCTAGAAGCCTAGAAAAGAGTCAGTCATTTACCAGGCACTGGAATAGTACACAGAAACAGGAACTACAAAAGAAAGGATGGGAAGGAGGGAGGGAGAGAGAAAGCTGACATTATATTCCATTTTTAGCTTGTCTAGATGGACTTTTGGGAGTTGAATTGTCACCAAGTGTGTTCCATTGTCAGTCTGTCTCAGGGGCATCCAGATGTCTCCCTGGCTAGGTTGGAGCCAAAGGCAACAATGGAGGTAAACAGAGCAGTTCGCCCCTGCACCCCAACCTTGTGCATGGGACATCACACTTGTACCTTTTACATCTTTTTTGTGTGTGTGTCCAGTAGATTTCTACAGTTTAAAATAAATAAAACTCTGTTTAATGAACATACAAACAAATATGGGTGTTTCTTACCCTATATTCTAGAGTTGACTTGCAAAAGTATCTACTTTTTAAACATTATTTTAAGTTGTTATTTTGGGAAGGGAGCTGTATATTTCCAATCCTCGAAGTTGATATAAATTCAATTTTATAGCACAAACACTGCTGATCAGCTCAATTAATTCAAAAGGGAAAAAAATCAGACCAATTAATATAAGCAAAATAACCAGATGAGTAACTGAATTTTTCATGTTTCAACTAGCACTTTTGACAGCAGGTTGATAAGGTCACCGTAAGAGGTGCATGAATGCATTAGTATCCTTAGGTGTGTATGTATCCTGCCAGCATCTTCAGGTGCACATGTATGCCACTTTCTATTAAGCTGCTTTTTCCAGAGACTCAAACAAATGGTCATATATTTCTACATAACTAGCTTGTGTCAATGTATAAAACTTTCAGATTTCACAAGAACTTACACTGTTTTAAACTATTAAAAGGAGAAATGTCTCTAGTGTTTCTTGAATGTATCATATTTTGTTGGAAACACGGAATTACAGAAGATTCTGGGAGAGCTTATTTGCTGTTTGTGCAGAAAAGTGCTATTTTTTCCGAAACGATTTTCAAAAAGGTATTATTCTGCAAAATCAGTACCTTAATGGAGATACTAAGACAATACTATTGGACTGTCACACATTTCTGGACTAATACAGAAAGTTCTTCCCCTCCTAGATATGAAGCAAAAAGTAAATAATAAATACAACTTTCCAAAATATTTAGATCAGGGATCAGTGTTATCTCATCAATAGCAGACATTTTTAAAAATTTAATTTTAATTTAGTTTGGTTTTAGAAACTGGATTTTATGAGCAGTTTAAAAAATATACACGATTTAATTTTCACCTCTAGTTTCTAGTTAAAACGCTGGAAAAAGTAGAGGTGGTGTTATATACCAAGAGCAGTAATGATCTATTATTATTTAAACTTCCAAGTCTTCCTTTTCCTCAATTGTGGATCCACAGGGCCTCAATTCAGTTCAACTAACATTTAATAAAATTGTAGTTTAACTCATACATGATGAGATTTAACATGCTCATAAAATTCTTACTTGATGATCATGTTGGGCCTGCCCATAGCTCTCGACTGACCCCACTACACCTCCTTCATTTACCAAAATTGTTTGTCTTTTCTGGAACAAATTCTTTCCATTTGTCTCCCTGTAGCAGCCTTTTTATCTCTGCTGTCCCCTGCCCCCTTATCTTGCTCCAAATCTTGCAAGTATGTCTATTAAAACAATATGATCCACTAATATGATTTGGTTGCAGCAAAGAAATTAAGACAACATTAACTGGAGAGTTCTCCTTTTCTTGTCTCACTCTTAATCTTAGAAAATTTCACTCTCAAGAACTATGCAGTTAGCAAGCTCTCAGAATGACTGTTTAGTCACCAAACTATTTGAAACCATGGCAAAGTTTGTTCTTCCATATTTTATTAAAGTCAATTAAGTAATGGGGTCTTTTGTCATCAGTCTCAACTTCATCTTCCAAGGAAAAACCACTGCACTTTATAGTTCATAAGATGCCAACCATTCATTTCTTTGTGGTGTTGAAGGGAATTTGATTTATATCTTGCTCTAGTTAAGATGCCCATGTCTTTAAGCATTTCGACTCTGAGTTAGAAGCTAAGGTCAAGTTAACAATGGTACTCTGTCTCCCTGTTTGCAAACAATGAATCACCATTTGGGTTTTAAGACCATGGTAAGCTTTGACTTGGCAGCTTAGTTCAAAGGTTGTCAGCAAAATGTATGAAAGTGGCCTGCATCTGGAACCTCTGATCGTAGATGTCAAAAATTTTCTAACAAGGCCACCAATATAGTCGTGAATAATTGGTAAGAAGGAGGAGTGGTTAAAGAAGCATTAGTCCCATGCCCTATTTAGACTAGATTGATTTGATCTAGACTTAATAATATTAAAAGCTCTTCTAGTCATTCCCAGGGCACAAATGAAAATGCTTTTAAATTATTAAGAAAGAATGTGACTTATTCAGGACAATATGTAAGGAGAGAGTGATAAAATGAAGTAGTTCATTTCAGTCCTTTACTTTGGACCAAGTAAACTACTATTAGGAAAAGAAACAGCTTCATGGAGAGTTGCAATATTTTATTACTAATTGAATTGGAGTTTGTTTTGGAGAGTTGGCAGTTAAAGTAGTTGAGGTTGAGATGAACAATTCATAAAAGTTAGGGGCCAGTTTCTTTCAAGCATCTTGTTGTTCTTACTCTTAAGAAATTTGGACAAAGTGGTGACAAATAAAAAAGAAAACTGAAATCTGATCAACTTTGAGTTTTTTCTAAATAAACTTGGTGCCTGCCACATGGTAAGCATTGAATTAATATTTGCAAATTGAGTAAATAAAGCATTAGTGGATGTTTCTTAGGGAGTATGTATACCTTTCTTTAAAATATTGGTGTTAAGAAATGCATGGTTTCACAAGACGTGACCTAAAAGCAATGATTTTATGGTTTGAACTGACAAGAATCTGCTACTCTAGTATATTATTTAATTTCATTGCATCAAAGTAAGGTAACATTAATTGCTTTACTTGTGTTTCTATTTTTGCTTCTTTATTTTTCTAGAGTGATAAAGGGGGAATAATATGTAAGATGCCAAATAGAGTTCTGTTTGTCAAATTGAGATTTGAACTGATCTCTGATACAGAAGTTTCATTAACATATGTGAATACCATTTGTTGACTTTCATTGACCTTAACATTGATACAAAGAAACTTTTCATTACAAATTCATTTTACATGGATACCCAAAATTAACACTCTAGGATAATAGTTAAAAAGCAATCGCCTTGCTTCTGGTAGCAAATCTGGGGGGAAAAAGTAATTACTATTAATTGTGCTGTTCTGGATTCTATAAACTTTATTTTGAATATGCATTTAAGGGTTTATTAACACACTTGAGCAGAAGCACAAATACTGTAGTATTTTGGATTTCACAGTTTCATGCCTACTATGAAAGCAACCTCTCTACCTAGTCCTTCCCTCTTTGTCAAATCATCTTATTCCTTATCATCCAATCTGTGAGTTCTAAGTGGATAATATAGATAGCTTTCATTAGTATTCCAAAGGAGAGTTCTTGCATCAAGTATAATTGGTGCCATCCACTAAATCAGTGGATTAGAAATGGGGGGTTTTTTTTTTTTCTGTACTCCTTCTATCCTTTCTTTAAATTCTATAGATCTTGAAAAAAAAAAAAAAAACAGTGATTGATGACATAGCATCTCAAACATGAGTTCTAATCGTTTCATAAATGAACAGAAAGATTTTAGGATCTAATCTTACTTACTAGTTACTATGGTTTCAAATAAAGCATAGCCAATTTATTATGCATTAATACTAAAGTAGAATGTACCGGGTCTCCATCATGAGAGGTGTTTTACTAGTCATTTTCATAATAAAAATTATTTGAAATTTAAAACAAATAGAGCTATGAAAATGACAAAATCCAATATAGCCCTCAGAGAGGAGGTGATTTTCCCAGAGTAAATGAGTAAGAATTGATAACTCCCAATATCAGTGCATATCTCTTCTCCTATACCATCCTGATTCTATGAAATGAGGTAAGAACATGAATCATAGGTCCTTCCATAAGGCCCATAAACCAGTAAGGTAAGTTCACACTCCCTTGTTAGTGCAGTAATGCCTGGAAAGAAGTATAATGTAATGTTTAAAAAAATGATATTGGGTCATCAGCGCTGACTGGCTGTGCATCCTTTGGGCAAATTACTTCACATTCGTTTTTTTAGCTTCCTCTGTAAAATAAAAAGTAATAATTTTTTCCTCACAAGTTTGTTTTGGTTATCAAATAAGATAATGCAGTAGAGGGCTTAAACAGGTCTGGCACATAGTAGGTACTCAGAAAATGTCAGCTCTTAAATTATGATCCTTTCCTCAGATCCCCAGACAGTCTTTTCTCATACCTACTATTTAGTCATTCTCTTATTTCTGCAGTCTTCTTTTCCTCTCCCTACTTCGGTTCCTGCATTCTGAACATTTACTGGAGGTTAGAATCTCCTAATCACAATTTTAACCATATTATTATGTTCACCTTTTAGTAATTACACAAAACACAAGAAGATTGAAAAACAGGCATGATTAACCCTTTCAGAATAAGTGCATTTCTTCTGTGAGTATTAGTATAGTATATCATCATGAAATTGAAATATTAAAGTTCTAGAATTTTGACTTATTGTTTGCCTTTTATGGGGAGCGCTAAGAGGAAATGTTGCTAGATATTTATTAGTACTATCCACCTGGAGGATGACATCCACCAAGTTCTACATAAAGAAAATCAGCCATCATCAATGCTCTTGTGAGATACCATGATAACAATGGTATATAAGATGTCCAAAAGAAAGCATCATCACTTTGACTTCAAAACTGAAACACTTCAAACATTTTCTTAGGGACTGTGCTGTATATGAGCATTTACTCAAAAAGTAAGCCTGAAAAAAATGAACTAGGTGGAACTTGCTTTCAGGACCTATTCCAGCCCCATTGTCTTAGAATCATTGCTCTTTTCTGATCCGCATGCTTATGCGGCTTTCCAATCCTGAGTATCCACATTCTGTAGCTCTTGTAATGTCACTGCCCTTGCAGCCAGCACTCTCCAGCCAGTGTTCTGATCGCCAAGGTAAGCTGGACAGGCCTGTTATTAAAAACAACAAACAATGAAAGAAATATTTAGGAACAGACAGAGCCTTTCCTCTGGTTTCTTATACAATCTATCATTCGGTACGATTTATTCCATTTCAAAAAATAAAACATCTTAGTACAACTCCTTATCTCCATTTCTCTCCAAATCTCCAGTTCAGATTCATATAGTCTCTTGCTAGGATGCCTGCAATAATCTCCAACTGGACTCCCATCTTCCAATCCAATATGTACACTGTCATCAGTCTGACCATGACATTTCTATGGCAACTCGCAAGCACCAGATTAAGGATTCAGTGAGATGTTAAAAATGCTTCACTTTTAAGGACCAACACAACTCTTCAACATCATACTTGTTCCTAAACTCTGTCCTCTAGCCATAAAGCAAATGTGTCTGTCATTTTCAATAAAAGACTTCATTCATTCGTTCTCCTCCTTCTGAGTGATGAATTTCTATTCACTCTTCTAGGTCCAGTTCTAATGCCACCTCTTTGAGGACACCTTGGTTCCCTCCTGATAAGGCGAACTTTCTTTAGCATGACTTAGACTTTTTTTACATGTCTCTATTAGTGGCAATGTTAGATTATTCTATATTCATCTTTCACATGTCTTCCTGAATCAGTCTGTTAGATTCTTGAAAACAGACACTAATCTTATTCAATTTTATATCATCAGTGCCAAGCGTAGGACCCTGTGAATAAACACACCATAGAGGGAGCCAGTGGTCTGTTTTTGTGTGGAATCAGCCTTTTACACAGTTGCATAGATTGGACTAGAGAAGCTTTTCTTCCTTTTTTTTTTCTTCATTAAACATTTATTGAGTACCTTGTGTGTTCCGGGTTCTACGTGAGATGTCAAGCACATTGAAAATAATAAAACATTGCCTTTGTCTTAGAGGTGCTCTCAATTTTAATATAAATGAAAAACAGTAAAGTAATAATATAATTTTGGTACCAATAGGTTAACAGGAACCCCTTCATGTTTAAATTGGATTTTCTCTGTTGAATATCTTATTTGTAAATTGAAGATGTTGGTCTAGATGATGACTGAGGTCCAGCGTTTGAAATAAGTGCAAATGATCACCTCCACATTGTGCCCTGACACTTTAGCATGTGTGATAGCTATTGGTAGAACCTCCTCAAAGTATCTTAGTAGTTCCAGGTGAATGGAAGCTGACATGGAGCATGACTTGAGGGTAATGTCATTGACCTGAGGGTTAGGACCCTGGATTCTAGTTTTAGCTCTGCTACTGATTAGCTATGACCTTGGGCAAATGATTCAGTCTATTGGATATCTTATCTGTAAATAGAGGATGTTGGTTGGTCTAGATTCTAGATCAATGGCTCTCAACCAGGAGTTCATCACAGGATTTAAGTAATATGTATATATATATTTAGTTCTCGCTAAAGAGTCACTGAGTTAGAATCGAATCTCCCAGGATGAGGCCAGGCTATGTGTATTTAGCAAAAAACCTTACTGATGATTCTAAGAGGCTCTGACCTGAGCTATATCTGCTCTTGATGATATCTCGATATCTGAGGTCTCTGGAGGCCCCCACCCTGACTGAGACATGTAGACTCTAGGCCTACTGTAGTCTTTATCCTTTAATAGGCTGTGAGAACCAGGAACATTGTTTCATGAAACAATCAGATCAGTAGCTGACATCATAGGTCTTCCTGAAAGAGAGGAAAGAGATGCAGAACAAAGATAAGACAAAAAAAAAAAAAAAAAACCCAAATACTTGTGTGATGCTGATAATCACAGCCAGCCCCAAGGCTATCCACAGCTTCTTGAACTTTAAGATGGACCCAGGAATTCTGATGCCCTGACTCCCATATTCTCTGACTGAGGTACAAAGATCTGCGTGAGCTAATGCATCAACCCATGAAAAATGAAAAATTAAAACAATGAAATTGTCAGTTCTTTTACCAGATTGCAAATAAATAACCTGCCTGTCAGGCTGGCTGCTCTGCTATAATACAAAGACATTCTGAGGAATGGGTGGATGACAGCTGATCTATCACCAGGCTTTTGATAAAGACCTGAGCAAAATATACTGTCATAAACCACCGAAGGTCAACCCCAATTTGTGAGAAGCAGAGTATTAAATGAAATTTGAATACACCTCTCTGCCCATCATGAAAAATATAGGCTTTGTTTGTTTGTTTGTTTTAACTAGTACAATGGTAGGTACTTGTGATGATCTAAAACATTTCTCTGCTTATGCTTATTTAGGTTGTCAGGGACACTGCAGCTGTAGATGGCCTCGGAGGTTATAACTGTCACAGTGGAGACACTGTGATCTTAGGATTGCTCAATGTATCTTCTTGCCAGGCTAGACAGGGTCTTTACACAAAAAGTTTCTCTATATAGTTAGTTCAAATGCTAAGACAGTCATGGAATTCCAAACAAAAAGTCAATTCATTGCATTTTCTTGTATTTATGACTTGAATTCTATATACCATCTTATGAAATGTTTGCCAGCCAGAAAGATACATTGGTCATGGAAAATAATTACATAAGACAGTAGATAAGACAATTAAAGACAAATTCAGTAAATTTTCTAGTTGGTGCTTCATTTATCTTTAAATCTTAGTGGGAAAAATAAAGTTATGAAGCACTTTTCAGAAGTCACCTTGAAGAAGATAATTCTTATTTCTTAGAAGTAAAAAGAAGCATTAGAAAATTTACCCTATAGTAAAACTAGGCGCGGGGCAGTGTTTATGAGATGCTCAGTGCTTGTCTTTCAAACTGACTTTGTCTTAGCTTGAATCTAGGCAAAGCTGACTCCTTGATTTTTAATAAAAATAAATAAAACACCTGGGAAGCCAACAAATCAAAAATACAATTTTCCCTTTCCAAAATCTTTTGGGTATTTATATTCAGGTTGTATCTTCATGGTCAGAGTGATATAATCCTACCTAAATCAAAAATAGTCACTGTCAATCTATTCTTATTTTTGAGTACATCCACAGTTAGAGTAAAATGTAGCTTTCATATGGAGTGGCAGCTGAAATCTATGCAGAAACCACACAAGGAGGTCATTTGGTTTCCCAGAATGATTTCAACTAGGAAGAAGCATCAGCTTATTACTTTCAACTGGTTTGACCAGTTCTTCTGGTGGGCTGGAAGGCTAATTAGTAAACAAGGTGAACAAGAAATTTTCAGTATAAAACTTTCCAGGCCAATTTTCCTAATAAGTTATACGATGGCTTTGTTGTCCAGCTTTGTAATCCCTTCACAGTTATATAATAGTTATGCACCTCCCAATTCTTAAGAAGCAGCCCTGAGAGAGTGGAGAAAAAGTTCAGAGCTCATCTTGAGGGCACTGTGGTTTTGTTTCTAGTTTTGTCAGTTATTATCTATCATTTTGGCAAGTGGTTCAATACTTGCTTATCTTATTATGTGCACAATAACACCTGCTTAAAGGAAACCTTATGCATAAAAGCAAACACTGTCTTATGGAGAGGAGCCCCTAACGCTATTCTTTTTTTTCCAAATGGGGAAGTAGTGTTAAATAAAGCACTAAGAAGAGCAAGTAGTTCATGATCTAGAAACTCCTAGTATGATCTGCAATCAGTTCTTCATTTCATTGAATTTTAGCTATTGGAGATCTCATCTTCCTCAATATCACTGTAGATGCCCCTGGGGACCCAAGCTGCTTCCCAGGTTCTTATTGGGTCCCACCCTTATCCCAAGAATTCCAAGTCCTTCTCAATGTGATTAAAACTTGTCCATTAGAGCATTAATACTAAAAATTATTTTTAAAAAATGGTAATGGTTTTCCCATATAATTTTTATATCATATAGTTTTTAAATTTGATATTTGCATTTATTTCTATAAAGTCTGTGAGTGAGGCTATTCTTAAGAACATGAACCTATATGATAACATGGTCTCTAAGAGATAAATCAGAAGCTACTTGAAACATTTGGTAGTACAGAGATTATGGTAGGCAGAATAGTGAACCCTCAAAGATGTCCACGTCCTAATTCCTGGAATCTGTGACTATGTTGTCTTACAAAGCAAAAGGGACTTTGCTAAAGTGATTTAATTAAGGATATAAAGATGGGGAGATTTTCCTGTATTACCTGGGTGGGCCGAACGTAATCACAAATGTTCTTATATGAGGGAAACAGGCAATCAGAGAAGCAAGAGAAAGCTAAGCTGCTGGCTTGGAAGACAAAGAAAGGGGCCATAAGCCAAGGAATGTATGTGGCTTTTAGAAGCTGGAAAAGGCAAGGAAGCTGGTTCTCCCCTACCTCAAGTTTCTGGAAAGAACACAAACCTGCCAATACCTTGAATTTAGACTTCTGACCTCCAGAACTGTGACATAATAAATGTGTATTGGTTTAGCCACTATTGTGATAATCTGTTACAACTTCCATAGGAAACTAATGCAGAAACATTTATAATAATGTAAGCCTGACTATTGTCTAATATACATACATACCATTGCCAACAGATTTTTTAGGAATCATATCAGTAACTCATATGTACCTGGGTCTTTCCCTTTGAAATTTTTTCCTTCTCCCTATCATTTTTCCTCCTCTCTACCATTTTCCCATCCCCTTCTGCTTCTCACTATGTATACTTCTTCTAGTGTTTCAGGTCTCAATTAAATAGTGATCTCCTCAAAAAGAACTTCTGAAACTAAACACCCCCATCCCATTCCTGCCAGTTTAAATTGGGCTCCCTGATGTTTTTCTCTCTCATAGTACCCTGATAACATTTTTAAATTAGATATTTATTTGAATGATTGTTTTATTTGTTTATCTGTTTTATTTGTTTATCTCCCCATTATTGCAAGTTTGGTGAGTACAAGAATCATATTTGGTTTTGCTCACTATTGTGAACAAAACATAGTAAGTATCCAAGAAATATTTCTTGGCTGAATGAAAACATTCCAGAATTCTGCATGTCTTGTAAGATGGGTTAAGTCATGCCCTATAATGAGGTCCATCTGGAAACATGAGGCGATAAACTAACACACCACCTTCTCTTTCAGAGGACATGAGACAGGCTTTGCATTCTTTCATTTCCTCTGAAGTCTTAGTCAACATAATTATTATTCATCCAGGTGACAATTGATGGATGTTTTTCATGATGCATATGTTAATCTAAGAAATATAATATTTCTCAAAAATTCTCTTTGCATAACATTTGGAATGCTTTTTACTGCTTTAATTTTCATTTTCATTTTATTGTTTTCCAATATAAATTGTAAATTTCTTCAATAATTTTTAACCATCCATTTGAGAACTCCAGAGGAATCAAATTTGCAAAAGATAACTGCAGCTCTTGGCTTCTAAAGTTATCAGAAGCCTCTAATAAAACATGTTTCAATGTTTCTGGAACTTCTTTCATCACACTATAATATAGGTGATACCTTCATGTGTTTACTGACAAGGAAGTGAAGGAAGTAAGAATATCACACACATCCACTCCCAGTCACCTCTGAAATGCCAAGATCAGTTATTCTTGCTTAGCAACTTCTTCAGGCAGTAAAGCCAGATATGCTTTTTGGCATACCTGGCGAGTTCAGGGTAAATGCTTCATAGATATGTATTTGAACAATCAGTGATTCTCAGATAAAATAATGTGTACACCAACAGCAGAGTACATAAATAGCTGTTCAGAAACTGAGTCAGATTCCACTTAATGCTCTTTTATTTGTGCATACCGAGTCAAAAAGGGAAAATAAAACCCTCTTTTTAGATTATTACCCTGTGTTTCGTTAGCCTTTTTTTAAAAAAAAAATACTAAGCAAGCAACCAATGGCCCTTAAAATTAGAATTTCTACCATTGCTGCCATTTTTTACTTAGGATGAAATATTCTTAAAGATAGTGGATGCCAAGAAAACAAATAACAATATAAGTACACAGGGACAGTTAACAAAAAATAACGGATGCGGTGAATAAGACAGTCAGTAACTTCTCCAATTTGAGGTCGTTTAAAACAGGTTGATTCTTTCATGATGCTAAACTCCCTAGGTGATAAATGAAAAAGCTAATCCAGAAATTATTTTTCAGTTTTAGGTCTTCAAGATATATAATAACCAACTTGTTGGATTTTTTTTTTTTTACTGAATTTGTTTGAATTGTCTTTAGACACAACAATGAAACTCAACATGTCTACTTGTAAGCTGAAAAATACCCAGAAAGCCTTTTTATTTTCTTAACAAAATAGCATGATATTATTTAGAAGTTGGAGCAAAAGCTTTTAACTGCTCGGCCTGTAAAAGGAAACAGCACAACTCAGCAGAGTAGCTGACAAGTGACACAAATACAGTACATGCTAATGTGCAGAGAGAAACAACCTTGAGAATTTAAACCGGCTGCACCAGAAAAAATATCTTTATCCAGATATGTGGTCCCTCATGAATTATACTATTATTTCAGTTGATTTTACCTGACATCACCCTATGATTTTCTTCAGTGACAAGAAAATTGCAGCCGGCCCTTGACAGTCGGTCACAAATTGACTGAACAAAACAAAATCAAACAGTGAAGTAATCCCCAAGTAAATTTAATGAAACCTAAATCCCAAAGGGCAGCACACTTCTGTAGGCAATGGTCTTATTTAATAAATTTTTCCCTGCTTTCACTTTTAGAGCTATATTTACACAGACAAATTTAATTCATTGGGTTTACATTTCCTCTTCCCCTTAGTTTGTCCACCAGGCACATATGGGAAGGACTGTAAACAGCTATGTCAATGTTCAGCTGAGAATGAGGACTGTCACCCAGTCACAGGGAGATGTACCTGTCTGCCTGGCTGCCATGGAAACTGCTGTCATCTCCGTAAGTGTGTTCCCCATTTTAGTCGTTATTTATTGAGGAGACGCCGATAAGCTGGTCATCACTCCAAATGCTAAAGGGCAAATGTCAATTCAAGCTTCTAATCTATAGCAAATCTTATGGGAATTTTTATTGGAATGGTTGAAAATATATACTTTCATGTGTAACTTATTTTATTTTTTATTTTCTATTCAAAAGAGCCCTCCCCAAAATAAACAAGAAGTAGATAAAGAGAGAGCTATAAAAGAAGAAAATTTGAAATGATTATTATAAATCAATATAGAACAAATAGCAACATATTAAAGTGATTCATAAAGTAAGTTCCAGATTCTGCTTAAGAACAATCAAATTAAACAAATTGTTATTCTAGAATGAAAACAATGACTTGCTTAAAGGATAAAATGCCAGTTGGCTCATTGTTGTGTAATAAAAAAAAGAATAGTCCCTAGACCAAACACCTTATATTGATCTGTTAGGACATTTTAACATCGAAAATTGTTATAGGAGAACACACAATCAAAAGTCCCAAAGAGCATGTTAAAATGTTCAGTCAGCTACTTAATTTTTAAGCTTGTAATTATTTGTAATGTACTTTTTATAGGTTTAAGAATAAAATGATTTGGCCTCAGTTTTATTTTTCCCCCAACTTGGCCATTGCTAGTCTTTTTTCTCTAGTTGCTCCAATAGCAGATTCTTTCTACTTTCCTTCCTTAATTCTGCAAGTATATAGATGATTTTTGGAATTTCCTCCAAACACCACCTATAAAACCTAGACTCATGGTAAAGCTATTGATTTTAATTTTCTACAAGCCACAGAATGTATATCTTGAATATCACTTCTCTTTTTCATCCTAATTTTAAACATTACCAGCTAAAAACACAATTAAGTGTGTATAAAATGGTTTCAATTAATATTGCGTTTGGAACCCATAACCACTGCAGTTATTCAAACTTAAAATGAAGACGTAAAATATAAAATTAGTAAAATTTTCATTACTTTTTTAGTTATGGCAAGTTTCAAGCACCCTTATACTGGAGAAAGAAGTAGTTCCTTCACATTTGATTCTGTTACATTTCTTAGAAAGAATTCCTTCTAGATATCAAGGATATTTTATATTAATAAAATAATATCAAATTACATATAGCTGGTAGTCCTTCTGTTTCCGAAGGCCAGCTACCCTGCATTGAAGGAGGATAGCTTCGCCTTATAAAAGCAAGGCTCGGGCAGGGAGCTGCTCCCTGACTAGTCAGATTGGCTTAGTTCCAGGCAACACGTGGTTGGAAGTTGCTGCAAAGGTTCCTTGGCAACATCTACTATAATTACAGGACTATGAAAAAAGGTTCAAGAAAATATCCATAAAAGGTGTAGCTGGCTCAAAAGCAAAAGTTTCAGCAGCCAAAAACAATTGGGCTTTCATGTTCTCAAGTTTAGAGTGTAGAATCAAAATTTTCTCTCGGCAGAGGTCAGAGGAAGCAGACAAATGTGCAGTAGGAATCTCACCACTTGTACATAATTTATAATGGGCAGGTCAGTCTCAGTGTATGGATAGCACATGGGGAAAACAAACTGACCAGTAGATGTAAACTCATCATGCTGTGTATTTTTTGACCAATAAGAAATTCTAAATTGACTACGGACCCTGGAAATATTTCATTTCTCTAACCTGCAATACTCACTATTTATAATGACTCTCTTTGAGAGAATTTAAGATATTGAGATCCTCTAAAACCATGGACGATTCTGTTGACAATATTCATAAAACACCCGACATTTGGTATAAAATACTTTGAGAAACATGAGCCACAGAGGATCTCACCTGTGCCAGGAGGAAGATATTAAGATGTTGAAAGAATCCTGGCTCTAATGCTCTTGCTCATAGCAATAAAAATTCAGACAGACCAAATCTTAATATCTCTTTTAAGTACAAAATAAAACTGCATAATAATGGCCAGTGTATGTGTGAGTAATCTGGTCAAATACTAGGGAAACAGACCCCATAAAAAGCAGATTTATGCATTGCATTTGCTTCAGAGCTACATATCTCAGGATACAGTCACAACGTTGCTTGTTCTCAGTTTCTAATGTAACTACCAAAGCCATTCACATCATCGTAGTGAACAGTAGCCTTTAGTATTTAAACAAATCAGAACTGTGAGTTCATATCCAAACTTATTCCTTGTCAGGCTCTTTCGAGGAGAGGCGATGGTGCAAGGATGGGAAAAAATAGTTGCCTTCTAATGGAAAATAACTAAACATCTCTTGCCAGAGAGACAAAAGTTCCTGGGAGAAGTAATTTTAAAGGGTAGAGCAAAGGCCAAGTAATGATCAAAATGGAACATTAGGAAATGAGGGCGGGAAGACTGAATTTCACTCAGACCAGCCAAATGAAATCATTATGTCCTGGACGTGTGTTTCCTTGTTAAATTTAGCGAATGTTTGAACAAGAGATATGTGCATTGTTCCAGAAGTCAAGCTTTTACATAGCTACAGAATTATATAAGAAAATGGAATTGTCCATAAAATAACGTATTAGGGGGAAAAAGTTATGGGCACTTCTGTAAACAAATACCATACTTGATATAAATTTAATGTGTTACAAGACTAAGAGATTAGCACATATACTGTCTTTTAAAGATGGTGTACTCATTGGCAGGTTAATTTCATCAATTTCAGTGTCCCTATTTCAAAAAGATAACTAAGTTGATAGCTAAAATGCAGATAATTTTTTTATATATACAAAAAAAGAACAATGAGGGATGATTCTATCAAATGCAAAAACACCATTAAAATAGTTTGCTAAGTGAATATACATCAGGGAGAAATTATGTTTCCGAAATAACTTCAACTGACATAAAAGGGATCTCAAAATATGGGCCTTTATATATATATATAAAATTTAAATTTGTCAAATAATTACACATAAGCTCCTTTCAACTGAGATGCTGATTCTTTGATACCCATAATTATATTCACAGGATAACATGTTCCTCATTATTAAGTTCGGAAGTTTCACTTTATCAAGTATTGCTCTTTACTTGCACAGAAATCCATATCACCTTTCAGTTCACAGCTATGTAATTCCAGAATTTTCTATACCAATCAACTCTTATAAACTTAACCTCCTTTGTGGAAGCAAGCAGTATACACTAGACTACAATGTTTTAAACTCCATACTTTCAGCTTGCTTTATGTATAGTTACTCTAATATCAAGCAACCAATCATTTTTTAAAACATTGTACATACTAATGATAAAATAACTATAAAAATTTACATTCTAAAAGACTGACTCAGATGCACATTAAAAAATGTTTATCATGGTGAACAGGAGAGGATGAGGAGATGGAGACTCCTTTTTAACCATTAATTTTGTTTGTAGGTACACTTTATTGAATTTTTGTGAGGGAGAAAAAGAACTTTTGGGGAGGACTAAAGAATGCCATGTACCAAAAAAAAAAAAAAAAGGTCAATCAGCTATGAAAACTGACATTCCTTGGAAAGAGGGAATGATAGAAGAGAGTGTGAAATAAATCCATCATTTCTCGTAGAAAGGAATAAAGAAATACAATAGCTATAACAGAGAAATAATCTTTGGTATGAATAGTTTTAAAGTGTTTTGCTTTCCATCTCCATCATGGAGAATTTTATTTTAAAACCAGAAGAGAGGGGAGAAAAGAAGCAGCAACTCTTTGAGACTCAAGGTGACAACCACTGGTTTTAGGACAGATGTATATGGGAATTATAAGCAATTTGAATCTCAATAAAACCATTTTTTTCTTCTACCTTTAAAACCTGCTACATGTGAAATGCTTTAAAAAGTATTCTTTACCATCTGATTCTTACATAAAAATACAAGATAAAAGGGAAAGAAGAAAGTGTCATCTTGTCTAGTTTAGTCTCTTTCAGAGCTGTGCTTCCAAGTGAAAAGATTTTCCAAGAGAAAGGACCTAAGGCAAATATCAAATATTTTGATGCAGGTCAAGCAGGTAAGAACAAGGTAATGCTATGTGCCCACCAAGGGTCTTGCCACCATTAATGAAAATAATAGCTACCATTGACAGGAGATATCTGGGTTTAGCAATGCGCTAGGTACTCTACTTTTTCACATTAGCTCCCGTAACAGGCCTGTGATTTTGTTATAATCTCCTTTGGGAATAAAGAACCATAAACTGAAAGAAAGAACTTACTCATCCATAATACAAGTAAGTAGAAGCTATAGGGTTCAAATCATAGTCTATTCAAATTTAGCTACAGCATTGTATTTTAAATATATGACAAGAATAAAAATAGTTATCTTTAACCAGTGAGAGAATTTTGTGCAATAAATATTTCAAGTCACTTCACTCTGTAGGCCTTAACTTCTTCATCTTAAAAATAAGTGTTGAACCAGATAGACCTGAAGTCTCTTGAAACTCAAACTTCTATGATTTTAAGACTTTAAAGTTTTCCTTAAAGGCTATACCAACTGACATTCCCACCAGCAGTGTACAAGAGTTCGCTTTTCTCTGCATCCTCTCCAACATTTGTTATTTCTTGTCTTCTTGATAATAACCATTCTAACAGGAGTGAAGAGGTATCCCATTGTGGTTTTGATCTGCATTTTCCTTATCGCTGAGCATCTTTTCATATATCTTTTGGCCCTCTGTATGTCTTCTTGGAGAAAATGTCTGTTCATGTCTTCTGCTTATGTTTTAATTTGATTGTTCTCCTGGCTAAACCTTCAATTTTTCAATCATTGCATAGATAATGTGGTTTTCAGCTCATTCTTTGTCCCATACAGTCTCCCTTTATCTTGTAGTTTAGCCATTTATCTATCTCTATCACAGATATCATCATGTAGGCCATGCATTAATGAATATAAGAGCAGAAAATTAAGAAAATAACAGAAAATAGAGACACTTCCTCACTGCTTGGTGCCATCTTGAATTCTCACTTGTATTAAGCCCAGATCATTCCACAGAATACAAACCATAACACTTATGTATTAATCAAAATGATAAATGTATCTAGGCTGGAATGAAATGGCCTTCTTTGGTGAATTGTTCCCTATTCTGAGTATTTTCTAAGAGTGGATAGATTTCAAAGGAAGTTCAAAGTTAAGTTTCTTGTATCTCATTAATGAGGAACATTAGGAACTTTATGTCCCCATCTGTATTTCTAAAGCATCTATCTATATCCACAGATAAGTCCATCCCTTGAATCAATAGCCTGAAGGTGATTGAAAATACTACCAAAGAACAGTAAGTGGAACATTGAGTTAACCACACATCTATGAGCATGAATTTAAATACTGATTGCTTGAAGTTACAGTACCACATATGATTTTGTTCTCCTTCAACAGAATGCCCAAAAGGCACTTATGGCCCATATTGCCAAAAGACTTGTAAGTGCCTAAATGGCGGCAACCGTGACACCATGATTGGCACCTGTGACTGCCTTCCCGGTTTCATTGGGGCCGACTGCAGTCAAAGTAAGTCACACTATCTATTATGAAGTGGATATGCTAAAGCAGAATTTTTTAAGAACCACATTTAGGGAGTGAATATTGTTGAGATTATTTTACTTAATAATTTACTGCAGTAACAGTAAACATCAGTTGGCCTAAATTCTAGGTTGAGGAGTACTTATATCAGGAGTTTGATTGAGAGTTGAAGTCAGTGAACACAGCCGAAGAGAGACCTTTGGTCATAACTTCTCTTGCCCCAGCAATGCTGGACTTGGGTCAAGATTTAAAAATCTATTTAGCAAGATCAGAGCAGACTGGGGATTCCCTGTACACTATGTCAAACTCATTCTTTAAAGTTCCACAATTTCGTTTATCCTCAGCAATTTTCCAGCTAAATATTAAGCAGTTCCCCTACTTATCCAGAAATAACCAGTTTCTTAAAATCCAAAGACCTTAACTACTTATCACAAAAACAACTACTGACATAGTTTAAGGGACCGATTGTGAATTAAAGATCCCTTAAAAATGCACTGGCTTAAACACTTTGGAGTTATCCTTAGCAAGTAGGATTTACTTTTATCAGATCTGCAGAGTTCTAAATATTTGAATAATTTGCAAGATGGAGATGACCTTCAGGGAGGATAAAGGAGGCAATCGGTAGGAGAGCGTGTGGTGGGGAGGTGGTCCTGGCAATATTGTATTCTTTGACATATGTGCTATTGATAAGGTTGTTCACTTTATGATCCTTTACTGAGCTGCACATTTGTGTTTTTTGCCCTATTCTCTGTCTTGTACTTCACAATTAAATAGTAAAAGAACAGTAAAATTAAATAGTAAAAGTACTGTGATTGTGAACTTAAGATTTCTTCATTAGGAAGAATGATAACGAAGTAGTGATAAGGCAGAGTGCTAAGTTGTTTGGTGTTTTGTTGTTGTTGTTGCTGCTGTTTTGTTTGTTTTGTTTGTTTGTTTTTAGATAAATACTCGGAAGTGGAATTGCTGGGTCATAGGGTAGTTCTATTTTTAATTTTATATATGTACCCCTATGTTCACTGTAGCATTATTTACAATAGCCAAGGTATGGAAACAACCTAAATTCCTATGAATAGATGATTGGATAAAAAAAGATGTACATATATACAATGAAATAGTACTTGGCCATAAAAAAGAATGAAACCTTACCATTTACAACAATATGGATGGACCTAGAGGGTATTATGCTAAGTGAAATAAGTCAGACAGAGAAAGACAAATACTATATGATTTCACTTATATATGGAATCTAAAGAACAAAATAAATGAACAAACAGATCCATAGATGCAGAGAAAAAACTGATAGTTACCAAAAGGGAGAGGGGTTGGAAGACTGGGTGAAAAAGGTGAAGGGATTAAGAAATACAAATTAGTAGTTATAAAATAGTCATGGGGATGTAAAGGACTGATAGAGAAGGTAATAAATAATATTGTACTAACTATGTATGGTGCCAGGTGGATACTAGACTTATTTAGAGGATCACTTTATAAATTATATAAGTGCCTAGCCACTATGCTGTAAACCTGAAATGAAAATAATATTGACTGTTAATTATAATTTAAAATTAAAATTAAAAAAATAAGTTGTTATGTGCTAAAGATATTCAAAATGCTTATCTTCCCCAGGCAGGTAGTTGCTCTGTCTTCCTTGTATGAGGGTAATTTTAATTACTTTGCTTCAGTACCCTGCTGTTCTGAAGATAAAAGACGAATGAGACAAAGTCCTGGCTCCTAGTAGCGGAAAATTGAAACTTAGTGGATACTGCTTCTGAGGCCTCAACAGCCAAGTTATCTTTGAGTTAAAGCCAACCCATAAACATGTCCTAAAGGTTCTGACTGGCTCTTTTGTGTTTGTTCTTCAAAGAGAATCGTTGGGAGAAATTTCCTAATTTTCCCAGGCCAAAGCATCTTCAAAAGCTATGGCTTCCCTGAATATTGGGAATATTATTGCCTTCAGAAAGCTGTGATCTTGTACCTGAGCACTTTTCCTTTTTTATTTTCGTGGCTAGATAGGTCAGAGCCAAATCTGCAGCCCATCTCTTTCAAGTTCAAGGAATTATAATATTCATTTATGTATACATTTTACTATATTTTCCCTTCACTTGATTCTCACAGTATTTATTTTATCTTTTTGTGTTACCTGTAATTTGGTGAGCATCTCAATGAATTTGTGGAATGAGGTTGCAGCAAAACAAAAAAGCAAACTAATTGAGAAACGTGTTAACTTATTAATAAATTAATTTTTAATTAACATTAATTAACATAATTATTTCAATAAATACAATTCAACAGTTTTGTTGGTTTCTAATAAATAACAAATAAATTAGTAAACACAAAAGTATATACTTGAAGAAGTGAACATATTGGGTCTTATTTTGATATATGAAGTGTAAGCTAAAATTCTAGAGTGGACTTTAAGAGACAACATACTCAAGATTATCACACACACATACACACACATACACACATACACACACATACACACATACACACACACACACACACACACTAAGACAGCCATGAGGTAAAACAAGACTGAGTCTGTAAAAGTCATTTATATCATATATGTAAGTATTTGACACTAGATATTTGGTTGGAATTCTTGATGTCAACTAAAATTATACGAAGTAAGCAACAATTTGAATAGTTCCTTTTTGTGTTTTGTTTTGTTTTCAAAGAAACCTTTTAAGTTGAAATCCAAACTGAAGACAAGTCAGGAAAACCTATTTGATTAAAAGAAAAAGTCATATATTTACCAGTTTTTAAAAATCTTGACTGTCAAAAGGTTTTAATAAGAAAAATCTGATTTTGTTTTGCTCTGCTTTATTTTGCTCCTCTCTGCAGCTTGTCCTGAAGGTCACTATGGGCAGAACTGTGTCCAGCACTGTTCCTGTGGCTCAGGACAGTGTGACCCAATAACTGGAAGGTGCCAGTGTTCACCTGGTCAGATGGGAGCCAGGTGTCAGCAAGGTAACAATGACTGCAGGGTCAGCTTGTTGATCCAGGCATTAACTATGCTAAACTATGAAGGCAGATTTTGTGCCACAGAATATAATTACATAGGCATTGTTTACAATACTTGCTTCTTAAATGTGGCTTTAATAACATGAAACTACATTGTCCTGTACAGCTATGTAGGAAAGTTTTTTGGAGGCTAAACAAAAATTGAAAACAAAAAGAATAATTTCTGCATACTCTTGACTAGGATTAAATTTTAAAATAACTTTGGCTAGCTTTTGTAAAGCTGTGAAAAATTATGTATCGGAGATGTCTAATTATAAGAACTGAAGAGTTCTATAACTTTTTATACTTCGGGATGCCTACTGAAAACTGTAAGAAAAATAGGAGACAGAAAGTAAAACATGATCTCTTTATAACTTCAAACTTTCTTGTCTTAATCATAATATTTATTATTATCATAATAACAGATCTATCAAATCCAGTGAAATGTGGACATGTGGAGAGGGTGCTGAACCCCTACAGCTCTTGAGTGGGGCCAGCAGTGCAGCCACTTCTCCACGGCTCACACAGAGAGTTAAACCTAAGGAGCCTTTGTTGAAACACAAAGGTTGGGTGTGTGGTCAAGCTAACGGGGCTTCCTTGAATCCCCTGGACATTGTAGAGTGGCAGGAAGAGTAGGATAAAACTAAGAAGTGAACAAACTTATCATCTTTTCACCTCTATACTAGATAGAGGGGACTCTGTAGGCTATAAGCAGCCTTGTAGCTAAAAGGAGACTAAGCCTAAACACACACATACATACACATATACCCCAACTCTATGTCATATGGAGTTTTTCTCTAGGCCAAGGAGGCTTCTTACTAGTTGATGTCTAGCCCCAAATCCATACTACCCTTCCACAAATAGCCAAGCTATAAAAGATTAAGTTAATGAAAACAAAAAACAAAAAACTAAGCTATGCCTTAAGAAAAAAGCTCTCCTCATTTTGGAAACAAAATATGAAACCATTCAACAGAGAACAGAAAAGTTTTGTTATGGAGGACATGAAAATGTTAACCAAAATTTCTCCCCCAAATTCAAGGGACATAATGAAAAAAAATTTCCTGTATAAAATGTGAGTGCAACGAAATAAATGAAAACACAACAAAAGAAAATGAAAAATTGGTAGAGTTCAGAAAGAAGTGGAAAAGAAAATTAAACCTCACATCATATGAATGAAGGCCACACTGAACGCAGGTAATGTGGAAGGATGGAATCTTCTGATGGGACAGTCAGATACACAGAGAATATGCTTGAGGAGAGTGAAAACAATGAGACAGAAAAGAAAATATATAATAAAAAAGAAAAATGATCAAATATAGTATTCAAGCTGTTTTATCTGAAATGAAAGATCCAATGCTACATATTGAATGAATACATTCTATCCCTGGAAATACTTGTTTGGATTGATCATAGGCAAGGGGAAACTCCACTGGGAATATAAGAAAAAATATGAGATCTCACATGAAAGGTGGGGAATCAATCTGGCCTCGTACCTCTTAGCAATATTCATTGCTATCGTATGGTTAATCAATGTCTATGAGGTTTTGGGGAAAAAATATGACTAGAGTATTTTATACACAGTTAAACTGTTAAATATAACATGATGGAAAATAAACAACTCTTTTTAGTAATAAAAAGTTTCTGGAACTATAATAGCTATAAAATATTTTGAAGAAATGAATAAAAGATACATTCAGGCCACCAAGTAATAAATGGAAAATCTCTGTTAAGAAGACTATTAGTAAGCACTAAATCTATTTTAATTAAGAATAAGTTTAAAACGTATCTGGGGATTATGGTCACATGATAAAAGATAAATATAAAAATATTATAAATTATAACAATATTGAGACTTTAGCACAATTTTGACAAGCATAAGCTGGAAGGGAAGAGAAGGTGAAGGAGTATAAGTATATTGATTATTCTTCATTAATAATTGTGGGATGACAAGGATAGCTCTGTGTCGAAACATGTTTAAATATGACAACTCAGTAAATGTGTGTGATGGTAATTCTGGAATTTAGAATGCTATAATTGATAATTTAAGAATAAAAATATAGCCAACTAAAATCAGGTGGAGGAGAGAGATGAGTAAAATTAGCAGAAGGCATAGTGTCATTATGTACTAAATAAAGAAATTCATTATATTGTATAATATTATATGCATTCTCTAAAGATGATTCCCTAGATTCTATAAAATTACAAGACTTTCACTTAGAGAAAGGTAGAATATATACACTTTTCCTTATTCTTTCCTACAAACAGTAAAAATTCTAGAAACTATATAAAAACAAACATAAGAACCTCTGAAATATGGAGAGAAGGCAAACTTACTAGGGACAGTGGGAACCTAGGTAACACCATGATGGTGAGTTCTCTGGGTCTTTTTTGTCTAACATCTTTGACTGGGTGCAGAGAAGCCTGAAACCCAGAAAGGTCCATCAGTGCAGATAAAATAAGGCCCAAGATAAGCCTGTTTCCTCCAGTCAAAAGATCAGGAAAATGCTAGTCTAGCAAGATTTAAAAAAAAAACAAAAAACTCTTAGACAATAACCAGTTTACTCCTGTCAAATGCTACAAAATAAAACTGTGTCTTCAACCCCAAGCCCCCAGCAAAGGCCAACTAAGGAATCTATACTTCAAACTCCACCAGGATGTAATGAGGCATCCCTCCCCCTGCACCATAATGGAGTGAGAAAAGGCTTAGTTGAGCTGGGACTTTCATCCCTGCCAAATAGGAACAGGACCCTGCCCTGGCAGTGTCAGGGAAAAACATATGGAGAACATGAACTTCCCCCCCACCCACCAGATGATAAGGAGACATTACCTCTTTCTGGTAGGGCAGCATCACAGGAGGTCTAGTGGAGAGTCAGGACTTTCACAACCACCACGCAGCAATACTGACACCCTGTGCAGTGTCAGTAGCAGTGGAGTGGGGAGGCACCTCTGCCTCTCTGGTCAGCAAAAACCTAGTGGGGAGCCTGAGCTCTGACTGTGGCACAGCAGCGATGTGTCGCGTTTATCCCCCTTTCCCTTGAAGACTTTGTGGGGAACATGCACTTTAACTTCTATCTGGTGAACCTCTTTTCTCACCAGTGCAGTGTCACCAGAAACTTACTAAATCAGGAGACATAAATGAGATCCAGAGTCTCATATCATAATATTCAAAATGTCAAAATTTTATTCAAAAATTATTCATCATATCAACAACCAGGAAAACTTCAACTTGAATAAGAAAAATCAATTAAAAAACACCAATATTCAGATGACATTGATAACAAAATTATCTCATAAGAATTTTAAAGAAATCATCATAAAAATGCTTCAATGAGCAACTATGAACATGCTGGAAACAAAAGAAATAGGCTATGCAAAAAATAAGACATAAAGAAGATGTCTAGAACTGGAAAATACAATAACCAACAACAATCATGTCGATGGATGGGCTTAAAAGCAGAATGGAAAGTACAGAGGAGCACATCAATGACCTTGAAGATAAAATAATAGAACTTACCCAATCTAAACAACAGAAAGGGAAAAGAAAACAAATGACCAAAAAATTAACAAAGCCTGTGGAAAAGCCAAAGCCAAAGGACCTGCAGAACCATAGTAAAAGATCTAACATCAGAGTCTCAGAGGAGAGGCAAAAGAGGACAAGACTGAAGTAGTATTCAAAGAAATAACAGCTGAAAATTTCCTTAACATGACAAAAAAATATAAACCTACAGATTCAAGAAGCTGTGTGAATGCCAAAAAGGATAAACTGAAAGAAATACACAAAAGACAAACCAACATCAAACTTCTGAAAACTAAAAAAGAAAAAAAATCTTGAAAGCAGCAAGAGAGAAATACCTAACTTAGCTTAGGAAAAAAAATACTCTAAAATAAAATGAAGGTAAATAGATGGGTACAGATACATCAAGCACCTGTGAGCAAAAATAAAGCAATAGTCATGACATCAGTATCAAATACTGTTCATTTTATGGCAACAAACATCTAATGGGAAGGGCACTTATAATAAAGGGTAAAATTCACACTGGAAATTTAAATGTAATGAATATGTATAAAACAAATAACACAATATCAAAATTATAAAACAAAAGCCAATGCTAGAAAGAGAAATAGACAGCAAGAGCTTATCAGTAGATTAATTCATTTATATTAGCCCATACACATATAATTGTATATACATATAGCATAAAAATAATCTTATAGAAACTTGAAAATAATAAAGTATTTCCAATTGCTATAAACCAAACTCTGCACCTTGAAGAAGATACCATATCTTTTTTCCAAATATCCATGGGACATTCACAAAAATTGAAAAAGAAGGTCAAGCAATTCTGTAAGGTATAATTTATGATATTCTATGATCACAAAGCAATAAAGCAGGAACTAACAAAACTAACTCTCTTGCTGGGGGGAAGGGGTCTACTATATCACATGGGCATTTTGAAATTTCCTTCTTAAATAATCAATGGCTAAAAAAACCCCAATATTTCAGAAATTTAAAACAGCAATTAAGGACATCCACAACCTATAGGGTAAAGCTAATTCAGTAAACAAAGGAAAATGTATATTACGAAATACTTCTGTTAGTAAATAAGTGATGAAAATAAGTGAAAAAAATAAAGAACAATAAAAACAATAAATACATTTAAACTAAAAATGAGGAATTACTAAATTAAAACATAGGAAAAATATGAGTTATTTAATTTTATATGAAGTCAAATGACTAGCAATCTAGACAAAAATAAAGATGGATTTCTACTTTATTCACTAAAACTACTTCCAAGTGTATAAAGTACTTAAAGTAATGACAAAAATTATGACAGTACTAGAATTACCATTAGGACTTTTTAAAAATTTATTTTGGGAGACCATGTATAACTCTTGACAAAAACATAAAACCTATGAAAGAAAAAAGAGAAAAAAACATGATGTTTTGATTTAAATGAAATAAAAATCTTTTTCAAGGCACAGAACAAAAAAGTATCAAAAGATAGACAAACTGAAGAAGAAAGACAAAGCACCTATTTTCTTAATAAACAAAGAATTCTTCTTATAAATCAATAAGAAAAAATCCATGACAGTATACCTTATGAAAAGATGATAAGCATCATTCATAATGTGAGAAATCCAAATTAAAGTTGCAATTATATATCACTTTACTTATCACATTATTTATAATATAACAATTCGGCTAAAAATTGAAAAATGGGCACATTGATAATTCTCCTTATTAAATTGGTAATTTTGTAAGGAAATTTGATAATATTGTCATGATTTAGAAGCACATGTCTTTTTATTGAGAAAATCATCTGGGGACTTACCCTTCAGATATAATACTGTATATAAATACAGACCTTCATGAGGATATTTATTGCAGTGTTTATAGTAGCAAAATATTTTAAACAACCTACTTGTCCATCAATAATGGAGTGGTAAACAAAATTTTTGTTAGATGCAACAAATTCTATGCAGCTGTTAAAAAAGAATGAGGCAGGTCTATTATATGTACTAATTTAGAAAAATCAAAATATATTATTACAGAAGTAAGCAAATTTCACAATATTATCTATCTATGTTAACCTTTTGGATTAAAAAAGGGTTCATAGGTAAGATAGACATTCGTATACCTTATTAGGCATGGGGCATTTCTGGATCTGTTCAGTCATTTATCTATTCAATTCAACAAATATTTATTGAGCGCAATGCCAGTTTTAAGCATATGGAATGTATGGATAAAATCACAATATCCTAGTCCTCATGCAACTTGTTTTCTAGTTGAGAAAAGAGACAATAAATAATCAATTAATAAGTTAATTATATGTATGTTAATAAGGAATAAAATCTGCAGTAAGATAAAAAAATAGGGCATGGTATGGGGCTTCAGAGTGTTAGGTGGTTGAAATAGTTAAGCCAGTGGTCAGGGTAAGTCTCTTTGAAAGAACTGAGGTTTACAGTACAGAGAAAAAGATGGTATAATGATGTCTTTGACAAAGGAACCTGGAAGAGTGAAGCACAGAGATGGAACACTTTTCCATTTATATACTGTTTGAAATATTTATCATGTAATTATTGTTAACTTTAAAAAGCAATAAAGTTATATAAGTAATTCTGTGTGAATATTGTTCTAAGACTTAGATCTGTGGAAAGAATCTTTTCTAAGTCTATCTCACTTTACCAGTTATGTCTTTTGTCTTAAGTGTTATTTTGAAGTTCTGTGCTTTCACAGATTCACCAGTTTCATCAACGCATTTCAACATTCAGGTTGAAAGATGAACGGGCCTCCTGGCTGATGACGTTGTTTTAAAAGGGTGGAAGAGAAACACATGAAAGTTTATTTTAATAGTATAGGACTTGGTGTCGTTGATTTCGCTTAATTTGCTTTAAAGGAAAATACCAAAAAAGAATAATTGACAGTTAATTCAAAGTAGCCTATTTCACATCTGATGATAATCCAACCATTTGTTGTACAACTAAGACTGTTATTTAAATAAACAAAATTAATACCTTTCTTTCATTTGGTACTAAAGTGAAGTGTACTTATTCCTTCCAGTAAAGGCAAGGACGTGTCATACAGAATGAATTCAAATACATATTCTCTTATGTATTAACCAAATACTTTGGGGCAAGTAAAAAACCCCAAAACTTTCTAATGTCTCTCCTGCTAGCTGGAATAGAAAGAACGGTTGATAAGAAGTTAGATGTTTTAAATTTGAATATTGGTTTTTATCTCTACTGGCTGCTTAAGCCTAAGCAAGATCTAAGTCTCTGAGTGTCAGTTTTCTCAAGTATAAAATAAGAATACTGTACCCACATTAGAGGGATATTATATTTGTGAGTATAAAATGAGATAATTCATGTGGAAAATATCATTATGTAAAAATACTATATATTAGAGGGTATAAATGGCAGGCCCTTGGCCAAATCTAGCCACAAATGTGTTTGAGTTGGCTGACAGAGTTTTGGCTTCCACAGTGCTGTAAAAACAATTTTAATTAGTTGCCAACGTTTAAAGATTGGGTGATTTTATATAAAATATGAATTTTTAATTTTCCTGAAAAAAATTATACATCAAGCCCACATTCTTATGGCAAAACCAACTAAATGTGAGTAGTGTTTAGTCTTACTTTAGAAAGCCTTTGCTCTCCCATTGATGGCACTATCTGTCTTTCAATTATTTTCTCCCTGACAATGAAGGCTTAATTTTCCTTATGTCTGATCAGCTTCACTCACTTGTATCTTAACCTCTGTTGGCAGTGCATTTTTGTTTGTGTCACCCACCACTGTATGCTCAAGCGCTTTTCTGATTTCATCACAAAGACATTAAAGAACAAACTTTTCATCTGTCTTCTTTCTCAATTATGAAGCTAAATATATAAAAGGCTTTCACAGCTAATCTAGAATTGCACTCTGCTTGTTCACTCGGGCATCTCCAGGTCCCAGGCACATAATGATGGGTTCAATAAATATGGAGTGAATGAAAACATGAATGAATGACGTTATGTGCTTACTACCTTAAAGATACATCTGAGTATTTGTTTTAAGTTCAAGTCTTTCTTATGCTTTTGCTTTGTAGACATGATTATCTGAAGCAGAGAAAAATGTTTGCTTATATGACAGTTTTATTTAGTTTATATTTTTTATTTTTACTATAGGATGTCCCCAAACAAGGTATGGCCCAAATTGCGAGCTAAAATGTACCTGTAAAAATGGTGGCCTTTGCAACCCTGCGGACGGAAGTTTTACCTGTGGCCTTGGATGAACAGGAAATTATTATGAAGAAGGTAAGTTGATTATTACCTTCTTTCCCTCAATAAAAATTCAGAGCATGGTACTGTTGGTTGATACAATATGGTAAAGCCTCCAAAGACTAGTTTCCAATAAGTTCATGCAGGCTATTTATAATTATGATCGTATTTCCAATAAAAATGATGTTATGATAATACTGTTTGATTTTTGTTACCATGTTACCAAAATACCACATGAAAACTCTTAAAATTCTTAAGTATTTGAAAGTGTTCATCTGAAAGAGCACCTCTGAGATCTAAATCCACTCTCCTTCCAGCCGTTTTTTAAGCCTGAATCATTTGTGGATGCAAATCTGTTAAACCTTGAGTTCCTTGGCTGAGGCAGAAAGGTCTCAACAACCACTGAGGCCTTGAAGCAGGCCGGAGGCGGACGCTGGGCCCTGGGCAGAGCCAGCTCACATTAAGAGTGGGCCCAAGGGTAAAGAGGAGGATGCTGGGAGCAGGGGTCTCCAAACTTTATTTCATCAGGAAAAATTTAATTGTCTATAAATGCATTTTTACTCCTAAGTAACATTCATGTGTTTCTCAACTAATACATTGTGTATATTATAAAATATGTATAAAGCTTTAAATTGATAAAGAATGTATAAAGATAAATATTAATAGTTGTTCTAATGTTTTCTGTCCGAACCACAATTGATTATTCTGTGAAACACTGGAGAGCATGCACCCTACTCAGAGCACACTCTGGTAGAGTGTAGGTGAGAACACTGCTGGGGCCTTATACTTGCAGCCCCCTGAGTAAAAAAAAAACACTGAACTTTTACCTGGATGGTTTCAGCTATGGGGCTATGGCTCGTTAGACCTGCAGCCCTGACAAACTGTCACAATGGATATGAATTTTCTAATATTGAATAACCTTACATTCTTGGAATAAGTACTACTTGGACATGATACATTACTTTATAATACACTGTTGGTTTCTGTGCACTTATAATTTTTATAAATTTGGTATCGATATTCATAAATTAAATTGAGCTATCCTTTTTCATGAATTTTTTTTCAAATTTCGGAATTGATGTTATACTCACTTAATATAATGCATTTAAAGTCTTCCTTCCTTTCCAATGTTCTGTAATAGTATAAGTAGTAGGGTGATGATCTGATCTGCAAAGGTTTGTAGAATTTTCCCGTGAAATCTAGGACGGGTGAGATATATATATTTTTTAATTCAGTAGCTATTTTACTATTTTCTTTATTGTTTTTCTATTATAATTAGCCTGTCAAGGCTTTCTGCCTCAAATTAAGATAATTTTGGTAAGTTATCTTCCATAACTTTTCCATTTCATTTAGGTTTCTGTATTTTTTGTCTTATACTTTATATTTTTATTCCTTTTGATAATCATTTCAGATTTTTAAAACATCGTGTGTATTTGTGCTTTATCTTGATTAAGTTAGCCAATCATTCATCTACTTTTTATTTTTTTATTAATTCTACTTTTTTTTTTCTGACTTCAAATTCATTACAAATTTGATTGTCTTAACTAGAACTAATGCCTGGGTGGTTTCTTTTCAGAATGTTCCCCTGGGTACTATGGCCCAGGCTGCCATTTTAATTGTACTTGTGAGAACAGTGGATTTTGCAGCAGGTTTTCTGGAAGCTGCGAGTGCCTCCAGGGGTACTATGGAAGAGACTGTGAACACAGTAAACAGAAAATGAGTGGACATATTATGGTGTTAATAAATGTTAAGCTTTAAAACCTATTTTTTAAATAATAAAGGTAATACCTTCACATTATATTAAATTAGATAAATGGTTAAAGCTCTAATGTATATTCTTGCAATGTATTTCATAGCTCTATTTTAAGTTCTAGGTGTTGACCACTGCCATTATTAAGTTGTTTATTCTTTCCGGAACTACTGTTTGAAAAAATGACTGTGAACCTGTGATCATCTGGAGAAGACTCAGGTAGACACACCAAGAAGAGCCAGCTGCTGGTCTTTTTGAACAAAATCATTCTACTTCCTCTGACTGCCTTTAAACAAAATATAGACAAGGAAGCTACTTTATTTCATGTAATCTAGACTTAACACTGAAAGATCTTCAAGTTCTCTTTAAATATGTTTATCTAAATCACTTCTTCTTTTGGACATCATTTGGACTTCATTTTCACCTAAAATTAGGAAATGGGAGAATTATAAAAAAATTTGTCCTAGATGTCAGGAAGCTCTGATGGACAATACAGTTTTAAGATAGCTTAGGCTCAAGAGTTATATATGGCTTAGCTCTGCCACATAAAAAATTATAAAAGATAAACTATTAACGTTTAGGTTTCACCATCTGCAGAATGGGATTAATAACACTTATTTTAAAAGGTTATCATGAGGATTAAATAAGAAGTTACATGTAAGCGTTTAGTACTAAGGCATGTGGCAAAAACCAGACTAACAGTGACTGTTTAGAAGAATTTTTTAAAGCCTCCGAAGTGATATTAACAATGTTGAAAATTGTTTCGTGTTTTTCAGCTTGTTTTTAGCATTTGTCAAACATATTTCACAGGAACAAATTTTACTAAGCCTTTTGAAGTTTAGAACTTTTGCCAAACTTTCTAAGGTTTCCTGGGTTCAGGGAGTACCAAAACAAACATCTCATGGCTTTTATTTGTTTATTTGTTTATTTTGTTTTGTTTTCAAAATTGGAATACGGGATAAAAAAGAGTAAAAGAAGTATCTATTCAAGGCTCATAAATTTCATATTATATACATCCTTCATTCTACATACCCTACATACTAGGTATCAAGGAAGATTTTGAGCAAACAAGAGATAATATTCTAGTGAAATAAATCTGTAAAGTGGGTACATCATTGATTATTAGGAAAAGGAGTCATCAGTAGTGTCTACAGCATATAGAAGCTGTAGTGATAGGTTAGAATTTTAAAAATCTGGCCTTGGATTAAAAATGTAAATGAATGAGCAGAATATTTTGGAAGAACAATTGACGGTATTTGGCATTTAATTTGGGCACAGAGGTGACAAAAATCAAGGAATCAAAGACGGCTCTAAAGTTCCAAGCCAGGGAACCTGGAAAAATTGTAGTATTATTTAGAGAAATGGAAAAGTCGAGCAAGACCACCCTTATGAGCTCAGTTTTATATATAATTAAAATACATGAGATAAAAGAGATTTGATTTTTCTATGTATTCTGAATAACAATCATATAAGAACAAACAGAAGAAACTCTGCACTGGATCTGTTTTTGTTATTCATTCTTAAAGAGTTATAATAAAATTAAAAATCAAAAAGTATATATTATAAAAAATAATTCATTCCTTATCTCTTTTTGGTTTTACCTTCTTTTTCTGCTCTCTGAATGTGAGTTTTTCCAAATGTTGAGTCTGTCCTGATAACTCCATGCATCCTGGAGGAGTGTCATACACAAGAAGCCTAGGCAAATTCAACTCTAGGTGCCTAGGAAGAGGGGTGGGGGCAACACAGAGAAAGAAAGAAAGGAGAGAAAGTGAGAGAGCAAGAAGAGAGAGAGAATGGATAATTAAAGGGGGAGAAAATTTCATCCCCCTCCCATTCCCATTGGAGTGATGAGCATAGCCTTGGAGAAAACTCAAGATAGGAAATGGGGATACTTGTATGTATGCAGGCTTAGCTCTCACACACCCCTTTCAGACTGAGGATCTCTCTGGGTAGATGAGAATTTTAGCATTCAAGGAAATGCATTTGCTTGGATTACATAGTCTCTAAATGTAAACCAAATACTTTTTCTGATGGTCAGCCATAAAAATATTTATCTTCTCCAACTATGGAAGAAAAACAGGTTATTCTGGACTTACTGAGAAACAATTCTCCTTAATGGGTCATCTATGGAATTTTTTTTAAAATTAAATTTCACTGACTTTAAAACCTAACTTCTTCTTAAGATGTTAACCTACTCTTTATACGTTATATTCTCTGTCTTGTATTTCCTTTCGCCTTCCTCCTTTCCTTTCCCTTTTCCCTCATACCCACTTCTGTCATTCATTCCCAGGACTTTGAATATCAAGAACTATATGAATCACCTTCTACAGATACCCTCTTATTTATTTAAAGAATTTAATTTAAAAAAAATTCTTGCTAAATTTAGCCTGTATCTGAATTTTGAAAACACTGTTCTTTTAAAGATTTAGAGTATTAAAGGGTTTTGATGAAGTCTTTGTCCGATTGTAGCACATCATAGCAAATAAATTTTATCTACTTGAATATATTTTAAATATTTTTATGTATTCTTCTAGACTACTTGTAGAAAATGACACTCAATATATTCACTTATCTGTATGACTAAACTATTGTCAATATACTTCTCCATGTATTTTTTTCTTGTTTTCTAATTGTCTGCTCTCACCTCCTTCTTTGGTCCTGGGAAACAAACAACCTAGAGCATATCCTTTCATTTTCCCTGCATTTATTCTTAAAGCCAAAATAGCATTTCGACATTTTTATTTTCCAGTGTGCTTTCATGGATTTTATGGTTTGAATTCTGCTCATATTTGTGACTGCAAAAATGGAGCCAGTTGTGATGCAACGAGTGGACAGTGCATTTGCCCAGCAGGTTTCTATGGCAGCCAGTGTGAAAAAGGTATAGCCTGAGCATTTTTAAGCATGTGAGTGGGGAAATTCTGTGTGACTATGACAACCTTCCATCTTAAGGCAAACATAAACCCAAATCAAAAACTTAGAATAATCACCTAAGCTTTTGATTTAGACATTACAGTGACAGGAATTTACTATCCAGACAAAGTCCTTTTTTGACTTTGCTGCTTATTATTTAAAATTTTTTATCTTCCCCTAAATGAAATTGTTTAATATCTCAAAACACCTAAAGCTGTTAATCTTCAATAGACAAACATTCTGCCTCTGAATGAGAATTATTCTTATTAAATGCTTTTTAAAAAGTGATATGTATTGGGTTCAGGGTATTGAAATAGATAAAAGACCTTTATGAAAAATATTTAGAGATGTTAATTAGGCATTTATTCCTAGGAAGTAATTGCAACCATGAATGTGGCTGAAGATACAGTAGTGAGACTTTGGGCTACTTAGTTTGAAACAAAATATTATGAAGTCCTAAATAACTGATCAAACCTATTCAAAACAAGGCCAGACTACATAGATCTCAGTAAACAACTCAAAGTCCCATTTTATGTCTATATTATGTGTGTTCTTGTACATATGGTTAACAACAACCATTGTAATGATAATGATAAAAAATGATAGTGATAATTTGACTTTGTTTAAATTAGTTATTTCCTTTTAAAGTGATTCATATATTAGTCCCATATTAAATCCTCATATGTCATTAGAGCTTTACATATAGTATGTCTTGTTCATCCTTTAGTCACTTATTCATTTATTATTTAGTGTTAAATTCTGGGGATATAATGGAGCTTACAATCTTCTGGGGAAATAGACAGTAAATAAATAAATAACATTTTAAGGAAAAATATTAAGAGTAATACATTTGGATAATAGATTCGATTTCCTTCCTTAAGTTCCTATCTTCAGAAAGTTTAATTACATTCTAATAGGTACAAACCAGTGTCAAAGTAAATCAATTTTAAGACTTGAGTGTGAAATCATGTATAAAATAAAGCTCTTTTCTGAGAATTTCAAAACGTTCCTCTGTTTTTCTCACCAGCAAATCTCATTTTATCACCCCACTTTACTATTTGGGTCTCAGTTTTGAGGAAATTTTATCTTTAATCTCAATTTAAGTGCATCAGCGAAAGCTGAAGGAGTCGAAGTTTCAGCATTTCTCTTGCCTTGGCAGAGTGTCCACCTGGAATGTTTGCAGACAATTGCCATCAACTTTGTGACATTTTTTTATACTAAAAATGTTACTCAGTTAACGAGCATCATACCACCACTCCTTGTCACCTTGCCTTAGTATGATTAATCCGAGTATGTAATTGTTACATCACAGGCACCCAAAGCCAGCACAGCTGACAGAGGACACCTTGTAAGTACCTCAAGGTAATGTAGTTAAAAACCCTGATCACAAAACTGTTCAGAGAAATTACTAGAATTAAGATAATTAAGGAACAGTCCAGGTAGTATTCTTGAGAACCAAGTTCCCAAGTATTCTTTGGGAACTGAGGCTTATACGTTTTCTTCCCTTTGCACTCACAGGAAGACTGGCCTAGAAGATAAAGTTCTAAATCGTTAGGGACCATCTTAAGAAGAGGAGAAAGTAGTTTGAGTGAATCGTTGACTCATCACTTGCTATGAAACTTAATGGTTGCTTACTATATGAAAAGGTTTTATATAATTCACAATAGCCCTGAAGGACTGACCTGCCACAGATTAAAACCCAAAGTAGGGCATTTAATCTCAGAATTTACATTCCTCATCTGCAAAACAGAAAGGTTGAGGCTATGTATTTCTAAGATTGTTTCCAACACCAATCGACGATTCTGTAATCTGAGATTTCGATAATGCTGAAATAGCCACAGTAACCTTCTAGGCTACAGGTGAACACTGTTCACCAGCTCCATCTCCCTCATGCCGCCTTGCTTCTGAGAAATAGCTACTTTGAATGCCAGGCACCATCATAAACATTTTGCATGTGTTCATTTACTCTTTACCACAATCCTATCAGGTTATTTTATTTTGATTCCTATTTAACAGATGAAGAAGCTGAGCCACAGAAAAGAAGTAAGAGACAGAACCAATATTTGACCCCAGGCAGTCTGGTTTCAGACCTTGGGTGATGCTATTAGTAGACAATACCGTATGTGTGAATGTCTGTATATAGTTCAGCATAAGGAACCTCCAGTGGCTCATCAAGAAATTTATATTCTTTCCTATTCGTCTTTAGTAGACTTTGAAAATTAGGCTAAGGGGTCATGAATATCGAGTTGGAATCCTTTGAGATCCTCCAACTTAGAAGCTTGCTGATTCTGACATTTCATTTTTGCAAAGCTGCTTCATTTAAATCTCTAATCCTTGTGTTTCACTGCACCACAAGCTTCTTGAGAGTTGGATCCATGTTTATTTATCTTTTATTAAAAAAAAAATCTTAGAACAAGGTCTAGCACATGATAGTCTTCATCAAATTTTTGTTGAAGAAATTCTTGCTTTTTAGCATTCCTCATAGAGTCATGGTAAACATATATCTGAACTTTGTCATATCTAAACAAAGTCTTTCAAAATAAATACCAGCATGGGTAAAAGGGATCAAATATATGATAACTGAAAGAAACTGGACTTTGGGTGGTGAATACACAATAGAATATACAGATGTCAAATGATAATGTACACCTGAAAATTATATGATTGTACTAACAATGTTACCCTAATAAACTTGATTTAAAAAATTAAAAATAAATAAATAAATAAAGTAAACATCAGCATGACATCTTAGTGAAGCCACAATACAAATGTTACCAATGAAATGTTCACTAAAAGCAGAATGCTTATAGTATTTGTGGTTTTCATCTAAATACTGAAGAAAACCATTAATGTTTATTAAATGCATATTATTATGCCAGGACTTTAATTTATACAAAGTGCCTTTACTATCATCACTATTCCCATTTTATAGATGAGGGAGATGAGGCACAAAAAGGTTAAGTAACTTGCCCAAGGTTACACAGCAATCTGAGTCCAGATCCAGACTTTTAACATCTCCACTATACTGCCTCTCAAGGGAAAGAATAGAACTGGAATTGCTTCGGTTGTCTGTCTGCACTATCTACTATGCATTGCCCATTAACCACAGGTTGCTATTTAATTTAAACTGAGTTTAATTGAAAATTCACCTCCTCAGTCACACAATAACATTTCAAGTGCTCAGTGGTCACATACTGTTAGTGGCTCCAATATTGGATAGCACAGTATAGAACATTTTCTTCATTACAAAAAGTTCTGTTGGACAAGCACTTAGCAGGATTTAAAACTAGCCACTAAACCAAGAGAGCTTATAGACAGGCTAGAAAATAAAGCCTCACTCTATGGACTTTTTATGCACTAAATTCTTATATCACATAGCCTCTTTCATCCACAGGTAAATTGCCATGTGACAATGGATCGTATGTATTAATGTGCCCATTCTCAGTGAACACCTCAAGGCCCCCCTTGTCATGAGCTCTTTGGGGGTACCCACAACCTACACAGATGTACTACAGAGTCTTTTATTTGCATTTTTATTTTCAATTAGGCACAGTTCATCTGCGATATTAACTGTGAGCAGCTGTGTCTATGCAGGCACTATAAAGATAAAAGACCTCATTTTAATTTGAACTCTGGTAAAGGACCTATTAAACAGCCATAATGTTAATTCATAAAAGAATGTAGCAACTTTTTATGGGATTATTTCCCCACCCCCTTGGTAAATTAACATTTGCAGACATTCAAACAGATGTCTTAAATACACATCGTTATTAACATGAAAATGTGGTATTTTTGTAAATTAAAATCAGATTCTGAACTGCTCAGGAGAGATTCTGACTCATAACTCTTTTTCAAACAAGAAAACTAGGTCTTAGCACCAAACCAAGTAGTCCTCCCACACACTGAGCAGAGGTGGATGCATTAGGTTAAATTTAAAATGACACAAGATTTTTTTTGAATTTTGATAAAGTTCAATGATTTAAAGGAAAGATTCATTTCAGAGCAGAATTTGTGTCACCTCTGAAGCACCTATTTGCTCTGTAAAAAGAATTAATTGCAAAATTTATCTCATATTTATCTCATGTTTAAAATCTAACTAGTTAATTAAGGCTAGAGAATTAAATCACACCTTAACCTACCTTCATTATCCAGGAGAGCAATAAGTAAATAAACATAAAACTGCTTATGGAGTATTTAGGGTGAATCTCCAACCTAGCAAAGAGAACTTTTAGGCAATAAAGAAATGTGTAACAAATGTTTTCCCAAAGACTCCAAATTCACTCCAGTACCTGTATCCTCATATTTATATTGATATTCTAAATTTCCCCTTTCCGGCTTTCCACTTCTTTATTTGCCCTTTAGTCTACATAAACTTGATATCTTCTGTCTTTCCACATGGTAGTACAGAATGAACACTAGATGAGAATTTAGAAATCCAGCTCTGCCATATGCCAGAGATATATTATTTGAAAAGGTCCCTTAAGCTATAACAAATCTCAGTTTCTCTTTCTCTACAATGAAAGAGCTTACTTACCTCACTGCCTTACCTACCTCACACGTTTGCTAGAATCAACTGAATTCATGTATTAGGAGCCCACTTTGTAAACTTTTTAGAGCTAGGTGATTCAATATTGCAAAGTTAAGTTTCTCTAATCCTTAAACAGTGGCAGTAAGCTGAGTTACTCCTCAGTCTAGCCTGACTGAATCTGACCCCATTTTCTGTTTCCATGGGCTGAGCTTTCTACCTAATCTCACGATTCTTCAGAAACAGAAATCTGTTAATTCTCTGATAATTCTCTGCTGATATCAGACTAAGACCAAATGCCCAAGCTGGGATGTGATGTCTGGGGGCACCTTTTAGTCCACATTTAGTTATTTTGATAAAGCTAACACTTTTTATTCCCTTCCTTTATTTCTCTATTGGTTGTAATTGCAGTGCAATTGAAGTTAAAGGTAGTTAAATCCTTTGAATACATACAGCAGGATTTTACAGAGGCAGTTATACAGGGAATTTCTGGCCTTTTTAACATATTTTAAGAGGTGAAAGAGTTGAATGTAAAGCTATTGCATTTTCAACAACATAAGTACAAACAATTGTGTTTTCAACCTAACGACAGATTTCATATATTGTGTATTCTATGGGAGTGTTGGCTTTTTCTTACAACTAATTCGTTTTTTCTTGTGTCCCTCACAACGCTACTTCTGTAAGCTCTATTGAATAATCTAATTCTGAGAAGGCACTTAAAACATTGGAGTTGCTGTCCTGTCTTCTCCTCTTTTCAATTTTGTCACTAACTTCCTTGACGCTCCCCAGCCTCCTCCTGTTTTTTATTAAAGAACTTACTTTTATTATATAGCATTCTAGCACGGGGAAAAGACACCACATAGTTAACCAGAACTCTTTATAAGTGTATTATTATCTTATTGAATTCCAAGAAATAATAGTAAAAAAGTGTTTGATAGAAAAACATATTTGAATTACTTTTATTTTTTACCTCATAGAATGCAGGTCAGGCAAGTATGGACCTAACTGTGCTCTGAAGTGCCAGTGTGTCCACAGAGCTCACTGTAACCCTCTTAACGGGAGCTGCACTTGTCCCTTGAAGAGAATGGGTCCAACCTGTGAGGAAAATGATTTGGACAATCCTCAATAACTGAAAACTGAGAGCTTTTCAGTGGGTGAATAGAATGTTGCCGAGGTTTACCCATGTTTCATCATCTCAACTTTGGCAGAGAAATGTACTCGCTCAACCATCTTCAGCCCAACCTCGCCTGTTGTGAGGTGAAAAACAGGACATCTCAACTTTATGGTCTCCAAGCATAAGTTTCATTCTCTAGTCTACCCTTCCCAACTTTATTTTACTGAAGAGCATGCCCAAGAAAAAGAGAATGTTTTTCCAAGATCCCAGTCGTAGTAACATTTTGGACTAGTAAATGAAACTCTTTTTTTATATGCACAGGCGGAATTTAAATTTGGAAGTAAAAATTGCCTTTCAGTTCAGGTTGGACTGTACTGAAATATTCACACCTATTCATTGAAGACCTCAGCAGTCATTAAGTAGCTGGATTCTCTTTAGAAATGTCTAGAATTTCATCTATTTATTCTCAGTATCCTGCTTCATAGCTAAGTCTGCTTCAGATTGTTAATGTATTGTATTTCAAACATGACTTTTGGTGTGGGAGACTATTAAGACTTTAGCCACACAAAGATCTGGGTGAAAGTATGACGTGCACACTTACAATGAATCATCAAAATGTTTAGTGGTGTTCTCCTAGTCACTGGTCAGCAGACAGGAAACAAAAAATGAGTAGACATGATCAAGGCAAGTGCCTAGCCTTCTCTGGGGGACACGAATTTCTCACAGAGTGGGCCTGACCAGAATCAGCCTTTTAATCCACGTTGGTAATCTTGATCCAAATTGCTCATCATTTAGATCAGCTTGGTAACCATTTGTAAGTACGAGCCCTGTGATAAGCCCAAGAAAGATACAGCAATAAATATAATTGTATTTTGTTCTCAAGTAGTTTAAAAACATTTAAAATTTCAAACTATTGGTTAATTCACATTAGATAACAGTATTTTATTGATTGGAAACATTACTCATGTTACTTATGCTTTATTGAGATAAAAATAGAGAATAATGAAATTATATGATTAGTGTATATTATGTAGAGTAGCTTTTAAATCAAAAGTGATTTAGGGTAGAATTGACTGAAAGATTTATGAAAAATATTTGTTGTTATCAATTCAGTATAGTTCTGATCTTTACTTAACATTTATCTTCCTATATCTCAGCACATAACAGAGATATAGCATACCTATAATAGATAGCCATGCCATATTTAATGTTATTAACTCATATAAAGTACTTCATTAGATTAAATAGCTTCCCTAAGAGATTACTAATGAGGTTTGGTCTTAAAAGAGCCACAATCGACTTATTTTTTTTTCCTCCATCTACAGTATTTGGAATTAAAGTTTTATGTTTATATTTAAATCCATTTTAACTATTTTTGTCAAATCGATTAAAAACTATTCTTTATTCTGAATATTTACTCATTTTTCTTACCTTTTATTTTTCAATCTTCTCTCAGCTATCCCCGCCTGACCTGCAAAGAGAATAAAATATATAAAAGCAGAAATCTCTTTTGGTCTCTTATCCACTGTTGGATTCCCTTCATTTCAAGACAAAAAAAAAAAAAAAAAAGTGAGTGTAAACAGGGAGAAAAGCAAGTAACCAGGTTTCTTCCTCTTACTAGATACGTTATCTCTTATTAAGACAAACAAGAAATTCAAGATTTGGCAGGGAATAAAAGTAAGAGATTTCTTTTGACGGAATTATTTTCTTACATGTTGCTTAACCCTTTATAAATAAGAAGACATGTGTAAAATGTTAAGCCCAGTTCTTGGCAAACAGCAGATGGTCCATGTACTATCTTTTTTCATCCTCCTTTCCACTCCAAGCTCTAAAACAAATTATGAGAGTGAGGAAGCAAAGCATAAACCTGTATTTGCACTATCACATGACCCATCGGACAAATTGAGTTTCACTTCCATCCTTATACCAGTCAACAGGAATACAAGTTACTGTATCCACTTCTCTTTATAAAACTTTTATGTTGTCTTTTATATCAAAAAAGAAAATAGAAAAATGTTAAAATCAGAATGTCTCCATTTTACATTTGTTCACCTTGAAAAATCTTGGTTTAGGTGGTACCCTGCAAAAGTTAATAGTTATGAGGTAAGTCATTCCTTCTAAAAATATTCCAGTTCTTCCACTTGAGCACAGTAGCTCATTTCTGAAAACCATTATAGGTAAGGACATTTCATTCATGGACCAACATATAATAAATGTTAATCTTGAATAATTTAATAGCCAGAAAATTACAAATTAGAATTTCCTTGCAAAATTATATAACTAAAATTTTTAAAATTATTTTTTAAAATAACTGCCATGTTTAAAATGCTTCAAATTAAGAAAATAGTATACAATGACTTACATTTCTGAGCAAATAAATAAAGCATCCTTTTTACTTTTATAAGAATTTACTTGAGCTTTGTACATATAAACAGCTATTCAGATACAGTGAAGTATAATTTGGCTACCAAGAAATAATTTGCACAGATTTTCAAAGCTTCAACTACTGTTTACAAGTAAAGCATGATTTAATAGGCATGTCCTATTTAAACCAAAGTTTAATGTCAAATTAGAATTATTGTCATTGGGTAGAAGTACCTCACATTACTCCTCCTACTTTTCCTCCCTATATAATCTGCTCTTTGAATTTAGAAATGCTGACCCCAAAAGAAATTCATCCACCCATAATACCCCTTTACAAAGGTGCCTATGCCGTGATGTTTCAGGCTCTTTCATTTGAAATACAAGATCAGAGTGGGGATTATTATGCTTTTCTGCAATAATATAGCTCAAGTTTAAAGAAAACTGAACTGATGTATAGAAACATGCTGGCTAATTTGGAGTTTCCATCTAACATGCCTGGGATATACCATTTCAGTTTGACACCTAACTTTCCCCTACTCCTTCTAACTTCTACATTCATTTATTGAGTTTTCCAGATGAGACAGCTATTTGACACAGGTTAAATTATTTTTAGAGAACTTGGAAATAATTCCAAGAGTTAGTGGCAAGAATGGCATTTCCTTTGTTAGAAATAGCAAAGAGGGTTTGGCTTCTCCTGGGCCTCTTTCACCTTGGTTTCTCCAGGACCTGGTAATACAGACGTAGCAAGAATTTGAAAAAGCATTTTGATGAAGTGAACAAATAATAGCAACTGTCTACACTGCAGGAGTTATGTATACAATTCAGTTGAAATAACTTTTCATGGTTTTATAATAGAAAAAAAATCCAAGTAGTTGAGCTTCTAAAATAGATTTCAAAGCGATTCCAAAGATTTTACCCTTTTAGCTAATCATGTAGAAACTATTTTCTACTTTTCCTGCTTGTTTTTCAAAATAAAAAATAACATCAAAACTAATAATTAAAGTCTCTAGAGAATATATTTAAAAGCAGTAGATATTTCTTTTTTATATTCTTCCCAATTGATATACTCTTTCATCTCTAAATCTTTTGTCGGAATTACGTAAAACGCCATTTAATCATTCCTCATTTTAATATTTGTGTGCAACATAGCTCAAATTTTGAAAAATATTAACTAATTTAAATAACTAATATTAACATTTTATTAATATTCTTGCACTGGATATCTTAAATATATGCAGAAAATGTCATAATAATGCCTTTACTTAAAAACAATATAAGAATATCCGTGAAATATAATTTTATTGCTCAGGCTTTATGAGAAAAGTTCAATAATAGCCCATCAGACAAATAGGTTCATGTGAAGAATTGGATATTAAGTGCTTAAGTGTTGACAATATTGGTCTCTTGAAATGTAGAGCATTGGTTTGTGAATAAAATTCCATATGTAAGATTTGGATGAATTTGGTAGCAAGTGTTGAACATGTATTTGATGAATAATGAAACTTGTGACTGATTAGCTATCTAAATGTTCAATTGGTAATATTTCAAAGCAGTTATTGACTGAAAAATGCCTTCATTAGTGTCACTTTTTAACCATTGCCTAAAAAGCAATTTTCTGTATTTTAACTTTATCCTGAATTTACTAACTCACTCAAAAATATTTATTAAGTGTCTATAATACTAAACACTGTTAGAAGCATAAAAAAAAAAAAACAGTGGAACAAGATGAATGTGTTCCTTACCTTCATAAACTTACAGTCTAGAAAACGATATTAGCCAATGGAAGCAATATTTTTAAACATTCTTAGCTTTTCACTGAGTTTTATAGTTCATCAATCCTTTTATAGTTTATTAATCCTTTCCCAAGTCTATTTCTCACAAATTTGTTAATTTTCTTATATTAGTGCATACTTTGATAAATCATATGTATTCCACCTAACCTTAAAAAAATCTGGATTTTACTCTTAATGCCCCTACAGGAAATGAAATATTTTTTTTTAATTCATGAAATACCACTTTACATTTATAGAAAACTGTATTATTTTTTGCAATGTAAAAAGAAAGTCCAATTTCAAAACTGTTGTCATAGCTATAATAACATGGGGATTTAGGCAGTGGAAGCAGAGAAAATAAAAGTATCTTATTTTGACAACTACCACGTCCTTTCTGGCATCTACTGCTACCTTCTTTTTTGGTCAAGATAAGTGTTTCCCACTGATAGAAGAGGGTTTTTAAACATTTTTTTGCGGAGGGGGTAAACATATTTAAGAATCTAGTTTTATTACAAGACAAATAATTCTCTCAAGCACTGAAAAAAATCTTGCAATTTTAGTGGTGTTTCAAAGCAGGATTAGATTCTTTCTTCCTTTCTTTCTTTCTTTCTTTCTTTCTTTCTTTCTTTCTTTCTTTCTTTCTTTCTTTCTTTCTTTCTTGGAATTATGGTAAAATACACATAACATAAAATTTACCATCTTAACCATTTTTAAGTATACATTTCAGTGGCATTAAGTACATTCACATGCTTGTTCTCCAATCACCAAAGATTATTTCTTTTAATATAAGAACTTCTTCATGCCAATCGAGTAACATTAGAGTCCTCAGTAAAAGTTATTGGTCTACTTGAATAACAACTTGTATTCTGCCTGCACCTGTGACATTTTTCATATTCTGTGAATATTTTGATTATTTGAAAATATACTTTCTATATGTTTCTTCCTATTCGCTAGGTATTTCTGAAACAAAAACTTTTTCCTGGGGATCATGTGGCTAGAAGAACGTCCACTTTTCACTAAGTATATCAGAGTTGTAGCTCATTCGCTGCATCATGTTTCTAAACATGCTGGAAAAACCAGCAAGCAATCAGCAAACTCATTGTGCTATATGAACTTTTAATCAAACTTGTAATTCTATTTTGAGCATCCTTCGTGGCTTTCCCAGATTTTGTAAGCTTTTCCTAAATACCTGTTCCCTGGACTTCATTCTGGTTTTCAGGCAGTCACAGTTCCCAGCCAGTGGTACAGAGGCTTCCCAGGCCTTCAGGCCTTAAGCAGTGTTTCCCAATGATTATTCCATAGAATTATAAATTCATAATATTTAGCAAAGGAGAGAAGGGAGAAGGTAGAGGAGAATTGCTTGGGTCTTATAGTCAATAGTAACACCAAAAACTTGGAAACTCTGGGTTAAAAAGAGATAAATAGTATACTTTACTACAATACTTACTAGGAGCTCTAATATGCTGTTGTGATTTGTGAATTTCCAGTAGGAAGACACAGCATGCAAATAATTCCAAGTCGTTTAGGAGTTTTTGAGGAGCATTTTGAAAAACTAGCATCCCGAGGACCACTTTTTGTAAAATATGTTAGTAGGTGTATTCTTGAGTGAAGCAGAAACACGCTTGCCTTGGTTATTCCGATCACACTTTTTATGGTTTAAAGTAACTGCCTGAGAGAATTCTAAGCAAAACCTATATTACTTTATAGTTTCCCCTGGATTTGCTCTAAGTCAGTGTTTCACAAAATAGAGGTTTAGAAATGCAAAGTAAAATATTTATGAAACTCTTGAAAGAGATCTGCCTTACTTGCTTATCAGATTAATATGAGAAATTGAGCAAATACTTCTTTAAACATTAAGGACAATTAGGAAGATGTGAAATAAATTGTATTATTTTTAAATGAAATATTATAAAAGTTATACAGGAACATGTGTTAGAAAATAAAGACAAAAGTTTTTTAAATACATCAAAAATTCCAAAGAGAGAATGTTCAATAGCACACTGGAATGAATATAGTTTCCTTTTAAGAATCATTAAATGGTTACATACTTTGTTGTCATGTCATAATTGAAGTGTGTGGATTCTAATAATAATAGAGTTATTATGGTCTATGTATTATTTGCTAATAACCTTTATATCATTTATTAAACATTTAACATAAATTACCCCCAGCTCTACACATACACACACACAAACACAGACCTATTTATGTTGGTGGTAAAAAGTTGTGGAGAATTCCCTTTTGGATTATACATTTAAGACACTTTCTGTTAAAATTATATTAAAAAATCTGAACTATTCCAAATAAATGTACACACTGTAGTATTCAGAAAAATTATCTTTCTCACTTATAAACACCTCCAGTTCCATATGACATATTTATGTATATTTAAAAATTAATAAATTGTAGATGTGGTTCCATAGTGTAGTGGTTAGCACGTCTGCTTTACATGCAGAAGGTCCTGGGTTCACACCCCAGTGCAGCCACAGTCCATGGTCTAAGGCCATGCCACCCTGAACAAGCCCAGTCTGATCTCGGAAGCTACGCAGGTTCAGGCCTAGTTAGTACTTGGATGGGAGACCACCTAGGAAGACCAGGTGCTGTAGGCATAAATAATAAATAATTTTTAAAAATTATAAATTGTGATATAAATCAATTCATACAGGATTGAGCTAAAATACATCCTTCGATCAAAATAGGACATATTGTAACCTAGCTACATCGTGTGTTAGAAAACTAAACAAAACAAGGGAGCAATATTTACGGAATAGAGAAACTTGTGTCTACACAGAAACACAGTATTGGAAAAAGACCTTAAAGCTCCTCTTGTCTTTTTGTTTTATAGGCAAGGAAACCGAGGCTCAGAGATTTAGGACCTACGGTGAATAAATCACAGAACCAATACTTTCTTGTCTATCTCTACTCTTATGCTTTTCATATTTTGCCTTTCAATTGCTGCCTTTCTAAGACATGTGAGAAATTCTTTTGTCTAGGAGGGTCAGTAAACTTTGTTTTATAGAAATCTCTTTGAATTTTAGCTTTAGTATCATAGAACTTTAGAACTTGCAGTGTCACCATTTATTAGAAAGCCACACTATATCCGTGAGCAGTAGTTAAATACAGATACAAGGAATTGAACCCAATGAGAGATTCATGGTCCTGTAATGGTTTCACTGCTTTCCGAGAAAAAATCATCTGAATTTTAAATCTTTTTTTAATATCTTCTTTGGCATATATTATTGAAACTTTTCATTATATAAGACTGATTAGCCTACATATTTTAAGAATATCTTAATTTGCCACAGCTATCAATTTCTATAATAAATGATAAACACAATTCCTAGATGTAAGCCACACACACGTGAATTCTTCATTTAAGTTAATATCTAAGTGTCAAATCTCTGAGAAACATTATTGCTTTATAGCCCTACTTGTTGCCATTAGAAAAAGTTGCATTAACTTTTTTTCCATTAGTATGAGAGCACTTGGGATGGATGCCTCAGAGACATTAATAAATCTGTTCTGTAGACCAACTAACCAGGTGTACTTCCTGGTAGTTTACTTACTCAACAAAGAAATATTAAAGGAAATTTAGAATAGTTAAATATAAATAATCCGAATGTGTGTATACTTCTAAAACAATGGTTATTATACTTGAGTCAGGAAGCAGAACATCTGAATCATGGTGCTTAAGGTGGAATATGAACTTTTGTAATATTAATGATATTACATGAGATGGAATCAATACTACTTAGAGAAATTATAACTCTAATATAAGTATATAATACAAAAAATCTTAAACACAAATATATATAACCACAAAAATCTATTAACTGTTCAATTAGACACAATCACCTTTCTGAGAAATTCCATCACCATGTATTTTATGAAACCTGGACATTCGCTTTGCCAGGCTTAACAATTATTGCACATCAATTTTTTAAAGGAAAACTTTCACTGGACATAATATTAAAGAAAATCTAATCAAATATGAACTTAGAGAAAGGTTGGCCATATTCAACTAAGCAGTGGAACCCTTTCCAGTTTTCAGGACACCATTGCACAGTTTGAGAACTATTGCTCTAAATTCTATATTATAGTTTGCCGATCAATAATTTAAATAATAGGTAAATACGATAGCTGTATTTCAATCTATAAATGTACAATTTTTGAAAACAGAGAACCTAAAATTTTATTCAACAATGTACTTTTTTTACAGACACATGTTGTAAAATGGTGCTTATTTTAAATAAATGTTTTTATGATATTTTTTGTGATAATGCATGTGTTAAGAGTCATAAGCATAACTAAAATATTACTTTGGGGATGAATTATTTAAATGTGAGAAATCAATAGCTAGCTATAAAGAAAGGTTAAGTAAGTCTTATATTTGTTATATCCCCAGTATTTGATTTGACAATGTCAATTCACTGGCTGATATGATAATTTTTCACTCCAATTATTTGAAAGTATTTGTTGTGACAAATTAATCATTTTGAGAGATTTCCCTTTCTCCTTCACTCATTGGTCTATTCTGGCATTTATAGGTATTTTTCTCTTGGATGTTTTATCCTGATTTTTTTCTTTTTCCATCTTTGTGAACAATAAGAATATTTTATCTTTTCTAACTCACAAAATTGGTGCCAAATTATTTGTTCATGAGAGAATAGTTCTTAAACACTGAAGTATTATATGTATGTTATTATTACCCTTTTCATCATTATTTAACCAAGCAAAATGCAATGAATCAACTGGCTCAGTTTATAGATAAAATGGTTTTTACAGATGTATTTTCTCAAACTGATTATGTGTGTTTATCTTTGGGTGATAATAATAATTATATAATCAGCTAATGACACTTATCAAGTTCTTAATATATACCAGACATCATCATAAGCATTTTTCAAACATTTTACTTAATCTTCACAATAATTATTTGGTAGATATGAGTTGGCATCTGATTTTTCTTTTTAACAGTTGAGAAAGCTGAGGCCTAAAGGAATTTAATAATTTGCTCAGGTCATATGGCTCCTAAGTGGGAAAGAGCCCAGGTTTGCCTTATTCTGGGAATCAAGCTCTTCATTATATTATGCATGCGATTCTAAAACTGCCATTTAGGATTAAATCTATAGCTGAAAATTTTGGAAGATAGTAAAATTTTGGTAAATCCAAATGAAAGTGGGATCATACTCCAGGTGCTAATCATGACACATGAATTTAGTCCCATTTTCAATCACCATTATTTTTGGTACATAGATAATGCATGCGTGTGCTTCTTTTTTTTTTTTTTTTTTGACATGCAATGATCGAAAAGATTCTATCTCTGGGTGATCTTAACTTTAGACAAAAAAATAAAAATTCACATTAATTTTATCTGTACCTTGTTCTCTCTCAATTCCCAAACAGATTCTTAAAATTCAAAATAAGGAGAAAATTCTTGGGTAACTTAACTAAGGTATTGAATATTTTGGTTCTTAGCTTACAACGTTTCCAGATAACTTTTGCCCCTATTTATCTGTCCACTTAATTTCAGACTTATGTTACAGACATTCTTGCGGGGAAGAGGGTATCAGATTTTCTTTTCATATTCGTGGGAGTATAATATTCCATTTCTCAGGAGTCACATTCCTGAGCTTACATTCCTCATTTAAAAACTTTTGATGATGACACTTTGTACCAAGGAACCCAGCATCTTAAACATCCCCCTCCTACTTGCATTTGCACATTCATTCTACCATGTGCCCTGTAGCCACATCAGAGAACTTGCTCTACCCTTGAACTCATTGCACCTTCATGTCATTCTTTCTGCTTGAAGTACTCTATTCTCTGCATGCTGAAGTTATTCATCCTTATAAGTTTATTCAAAGAGTTTTACCTGGCCCTAAACCCCCCCACTCAAAAGTAAAAAAGTATTTCTTTTCGGGCTTCTACGGTACAGAAGCTGGCACATAATGGGAGAGAAACAAAGATTTATGGAATTGTCAGCTGCATGAAAAATGAATTGGAGATTGATCTACCTGTCAGGAGCCCTCTTTTCTCTTACAAAATTTAAAACTCCTTGTTTAAATTTCAAACACTCATTTCCCTTGTGGCTATAATTGGCTTGGACTAGCAATAGCCAAATGAACATATGTGGACAGTAGATGCCAAATAATGCAATTTTATTGAAATATGCATGTGGCTTTTTTGTTGGCGGGAGAGTATACTGCTATCCCACCATATATATTTAGTTCGAAAAATGCAGCATAAAGAAAAAACCAGATCCCATCTGCCAGGCAAAATAGCTATAAAGTGGAGAAATCAGATTTTTTTAATGGATCCATTGAGAGTAACTTGAGTTATTTTTTAATGTAAGAGCAAATAAACTCTTGAGCAGAGCTGCAGAGCCATATAGTATTCTTTTAATTTATAGCTAGGCCAAACCCAAATCCTGGTTTTAGCTAAATTAGAATGTTCCCAGAAGAGAGAATGATTAGACAATTCAAGTGGGCTTACACTGGCCTTCCAAAATCTGGCTCACAGTCTAAGGGGACTAAAATTCCGTTCTCAAATCAAGACAAGTAAACATTTCTCCATATATTCGTGAACTCACCACACAACTTGGCTGGATGTTTCTGTTTTCTTTAGTATGTGTCAACAAAATATGGAAGAGTGTTGTTCTTTCATATTCTAGTCTGAAGGAGCGTGGAATAAGGACAAACACCTGTTCTTTCTTTTCTTCACCAACATGTCGTCTCCATTTTTGGACTTCCATTTTAACAAAAACTTTTTACCTTTGTCTATTAATAGGATCATTTGAAACATAACTCATCCATAGGACTTTAATAATTAACAGAAAAAGATCTATATTGATAAAAATTAATTATACATTATTTAAAGGCATTGCAAACAGAGTAATTTGGAGATTGTCTCTATTGAGATGTATTATTTTCCTTAATACTTCACATAATCCTCCTTTACAGAAGGATAGAGGAGAACTGTACAAAAACATGACTTTAAATCTGTATTTTTCTGTATCATTTGAGTATCTTGGTTTAACATGTCTGCCTCGGGTATAACAGTGGTTTAACATGTCTGCCTCGGGTATGGAATAACTCAGGCCTTAATATGGACATTTTCGTATTATATTTATGAAGCATAACAGGTTGTTTGAGTAATTATATATAAAGGCATTTAAAATTTTTTATACCTCAGTATCAGAGTCGGAAAACCTGACTTTGCATCCCAGCTCTACCTCTGGACAGTTGTGTGATCCAAGCAAAATACTTAATCTTTTAAAATTCATTTTCCATTGGGACAGAGAAAGACAAAGTTTTTCACCCACAGTGAACAAGCAGTTTAAATGAAAACAGAGAGCACAATGCCTAGAATATATGGATAATAAATATAAGTGGAATCTGGACTATTTAGTTTTAACTGTTAATATTGATACCTTTGATGATAATGATAACAGCACATAGATTTTTGCATTCTTACTGAGTGCAGAAAACTAGTCTAACTAAGCACTGTATGTGTATTAGCTTCATAACTTTTATAACAGCCATTGAAGTAGTTACTCTTATTACACTCTTTTATTTATACAAAGTAAGTCTGCAGCCTCATAAAATAATATTGTTTTGTGCAGGACAGTACTTTCCAAACCAAAAAATCAGAACATGGGAAGTGACCACGGAAAGTTTAACATGATATACTTGTAATTAGAAATTCAAATCTCATAACCCAGAATTAAGAGTTATAGTTCTCCTTTCTGTGACATGTCTTTATATTCCAGAAGCGAAATACAGATGATCCTTAAACAATGCAGGTTTAAACTATGAGGGTCCACTTATATGTGAATTTTTTTTTAATAAATACAGCACAGTTATATTAATATATATTAAATTCTAATTATTTATATTCTGCTATTTTTACTAGAAAATAAATGGGTTTTGGTATTTGGAACAAAGTTTCTAATACTATTTACTTTATTCCTGAGAGAATGGTGTAACATTTGCTTCCTACCCGGGACCAATGAGAGTTGAAGATATCACACTCATTGGGGATCACACAAGAGACCTCTTGAACTAGGGGGCTGGAATGTCTGGGAAGGTTGATCAGAGAATGTCTGTGTTTTAAAGTAAGATAGTATGGAAATCGAGGTAATAAAGAAAAGGATGGATAGCACAGGTCATGAGTAAATGTGTGGTCAGATGAGTTGTAAAAATCTGAGCCTGTCTTATCCTTTGTCATTTGTCTTTAGTCCCTGCAAACCCCAAGCCAAAGGAACTCCATTCTAGTATTTATGATACATAATTGACACATTGTAGTAAATTAGACAAGTCACTATATTTTGTCACTTCTGTTCTAGTTTAATCAGATGCTTTATCATGAGAAATTTACTGCTCTTTTAGCATTGTTCTCAATGGCAATATGCACCCGTGAATCCTTGCACAGTCAGCGTTCTTTGTCAGGATGGGAGGGAAGTGGGAATGAGTATGGGGGAAGGAAAGAAATGAAAAGAAAAACTGAGACTTTTGACCTCTAGAGTGTTGGGCAAATATGTTAGCAATGTTTAAAATAATAAAATCTGAGGGTTGAAAGCACCTTGACAACCCCATAGTCTTAGTTCTCACTCAGTGAAGCAATCATTTTTATAACCATATGTCTGATATTCACTCAACCTCTTCTTGAATGCCTTCAGTAATTCTTGAATATCAATCTGTTCCCTTATTGTTAGAAGTGTCTTAAATTAGGACAAATGCTGACTCCACAGGACTTCTCGTCTTTGGAAAATAAGTCTTGATACTCTTCTACTTGACAGTCTTTCAAATAGTTGAAGCCAGCTTGTATGTTTCATTACTCTTTTTCCTCCAGGTGAAAAGTCATCACTGCTTCAACAGCTCCTGAGAGCATTTGCTAACCTCCTTTGAAAGTGTCCCAGATTAACGGTGAGTTCTTTTCATAACTGCCAAAGCTGTAGCTATGTTTTAAAATATATTATTACATAAAACTTGTCTTTTCCTTCATTATTTAAGTTATATATATTTGTCATGGCAAATCACCCATAATCCCACCCCTTAGATAACCACTGTTTACATTTTCATGTGCTTCTTTTCATCTTTATATAGTTTATAATATTTCCATAAAATGAATTATGTATATGATTTCGAGTCCTGCTTTGTTTCTAATGTTATGGCTTAAACACTTAACACTCTTTGAGAAGATGTCTGCAGCAAGTCATGCTAAAACTAGTATTCTAAATTCTATATTGATAATATCTTCTTCTTGATCCCTTCACCCTAAGTATCTGCAGAAATTCTTTTTGAAGCACTTAGTCAACATCAGGACTAAGGCTTTAAAGACTTGAAGCACTTGCCGGTAATCATTGACAACAAAACACTTCAGGTACAACAGAAAGCCAGTACTTTTATTTAGAAAGTTGATTTAAACTGAGAACACTTCTCTCTTCTTTGTTGACCAAGTCTTCCTTCTTGAAAAGACACTTCTGAGGCAGATAAAGAAATTTACACTCTCTATTCATAAAGTATTTAATCTTTGTATTCTCATGATGACAAACTGAGAGCCATTAGCCAAGGAGACTCTCTCCAGATGACAGAGGTGAATCCCCAGTGAAAGGAATCAAATGAAGGTGAAGCAGCGCAAGGCTTTGTAACCATAGTTACTTTAAGTCAAAGATTATAAATGTATTGTTTCCATTATGAAAGATGCATTAACATTCCTTTATGTTTAGTCTTAGAAACCTTGTTATCATGGCTAGCCTGTTTACTTACTTATCTCTTAAGAGATGGCTAGGCTTAATTAACATTTAAACATTAACCTTGCAAATATGTCCTAGGAGGTAGCCATGGTGGGGGATAGAACTCTGAACATGAGATGGAGTATTCTCAAAGAAATGCTCAAATTCTGAGAGAAGCAAAAACTTTATCTTATGAGCCACTTTAAGAATTTGTTTCTTCTGACCCAGAAAATTCTGGAAATGCACTCTTATGTCATTATACACACACCTGAATGAAGTGAAGGGTGAAATGGGGGTACTTTGGAAAGCAATTTTTAAAAACGAAATTGCTATACACTTTGCAGCTAATCACTCATCTAGTTGTAGCAGATGTTTTCTTGTAAATGGTAAAAAATATTCACAGTAAACCACTGGAATGATTCACATGTTTATAACAATGAAGTAGAATGTTCTTTTATGACTAGGCTATCACCACATTTAGGGAAATTGTTGTCTCAGATTTTTTTTCACCCTTTGTAGCAAATATCCTGTGTCCTATTTTATCATTCGCATGAAAGGCTGGCTATTGTATACTGCTATCTATTAGAGAAGTAATTTATTGTTGCTATTTCCATGTGGTTTTTTGAAGAGAGGACACCAGTATGAGTTGTCCCTAAGTATTTATAATGAATTTCCGGGGTAAAGAGCTTTTAACTGGCTTTCAAAAACTATTCCAAACTCTAGCCTTATTTGAAATCTTCTCCAAAGTTTCTTTCTGCCTTATGAAGCAAAGAGAAACTTAACTTTCATTCAAAGCAGGATCATATCACTTATTATGATAATACTCCCCAACTTGACTCCCTGTGCTTACCTGACTCCTATGCATCCTGCAGAATTTAAACAAAATTTTCTCAAAGAAACCTTCTGTTTTTCTGCATTAAATGAACCAGCCCACTACCCCTGCTACCAGATCACATATTACACCCTTATAACACCCTAAATTTCTTCATAAGACCTAACAAACTTAATTTTTACCAGTGCCTATCTTCTCCAATTAAGTATAAAAGTATGTCAAAACAGAAGTCTTATCTATGTTTTTTTAGTGCTTTCTCCTGAGAACCAAATATAGTGCCTTACACATGGCAGGCCCTCCATAAGTATTTATTGAATTAATAAAACCGATGAACTAAATATACTCTATTAGCGTCCTTGAAGCATGAGTTTTTCCATAATATTGCTTTATTAGTTGTATTTGAGAAAGGAGTTGAAGACTACAACTCCACTCTTTGGAAGGCAAAATCTAGAACATCTGATCTGAACTGAAGCACTCCCATAGTTAGTGACACAGCCTACTATCTTGAGGGAAATTCGAATTTTCCTCCCTCTCATTCTATCCTCTATTCTACCTCAGGAGGAGGATAAACAAGAAGAAAAGGCAGTGTTGGGTCATAAACAAGGATACAAACCCCTCCATGTGACTATGGAAACGTTAAAACATCTTGTGCTCCAATAGAAAATTTTCTTTGTAATTGGGAACCAGTTTCAAGCTCTTGGTAATTGAGAATACATGCTCTAGTAGAGAGGAATTAAGACTTGTGAATTAAAAAAGGATGCTGTCATAAATATAACTGAAAGTTACCTCACAGGGTGATCAGATAGTAAATTCCTAACTGGGCAGGTCATAGTGAGTGTCAGTCACTCTTGGGCCTATAACTTCTTTAGTAAAAGGTTTAAGCAAGCCCTGTCCATTGTTCTTGTGCATCCAGGTTAACACACCTTTGAAATGCCAGAAGTAATCCTCTTCTCCAGAACTCTCAAATGTGCAACTACCCTCAGGGGAGCATGGTAACCTTGCTTTCTCCTACTTTCATGTAAGCTTCCCTAGTTCCCCCCTTAATTCCAAAGATACAAAATAAACTGAAAAACTGTCATTCCCTGGAGCATTTGAGATATTGCTTCTTGGCACTGTTGTCAGTTTTGTCCCAAATAAATTCTTATAAAAAATTCTTTACAGGTTTAGATGCTTCTTGTGTTGACAGAGCATATACTCAACAGAAGCCTTTAAAAATTTTATGTTATTATTATGTTTATTTACCTGATCCAGGATATTTGCTCTGTTATAGATAAAATGCTAATACTGCTTCATTATAAAAAGAAATTATATAGTAAAATTTTTAAATGATCTTCTTTGTTAAGTCTCCTTATTTTCAGGGAATTGAAATAGTTATTCCAGGTAATTACAATGCAGACCGGGAAGAAGAGAAAAACCTTCTGTGCAAAAGAATTCCAAATAATTTGTGTAGATACTCTACCACAGAGGAAGTGGAGCATAACTCCCCATTACTTAAGTATGGGCTGAGCATAGTGAATTCTTTCCAAAGAACATAGTATGAAAAGAGACTGAGAGGAAGAGTAACTTTACCGTAGGGAAATCTTACAAATACTCCCTCGACTAGGTGGTTAACAGTGATGTTATGTTGGTAGTATGTACCCTTGAATTGATATGATGAAAATGATACCTTACTTCTGTGATCTTCCTCCTCATCATCACAGGCTAATCATAAGAAAAACATCGGCCAAATCCCAACAGAGGGTTGTTTCACAAAATGCCTGACCAGTACTTCTCAGAATGATCGAGGCCATCAAAACCAAGGAAAGTCAGAAATTGTCACAGCCAAGAGGAGCATAAGGAAACAAATGACAGCTAAATGTAACATGGTGTACTGGGTGGGATAAGACACTAACTTAAAACTAAAGAAATGTGAGAAATGTGTGTACTCCAGTTAATAATAGTGTATCAATATCAGTTTATTAGTTGTAACAAATGTACCCTACTAATGTAAGATGTTAATAGAGGAAATTATGTGTGGGAATTCTCTGTAGTATATTTATAATTTTTTTAAATCTAAAATTGTTCTAAATGAGAGAGTTTATATTTTTAATGACTCTTGAAGCCTTGGAAATTCTACTAGATTAAAAATCTTGTAGTCATAAATTTAATCCTATTTACTCTAGTTATTTTTAAAAAGAATAGAGACTGTATTTGTTTCCTAGGGCTGCCATAATAAAGTACCACAAGCTGTGTGGCTTAAACAACAGAATCGTTTCATAGTTCGGGTAGAAGTCTGAGATCAAGATGTTATCAGACTTGGTTCTTTCTAAGGGCTGAGAAGAAAAATCTGTTCCATGCCTCTTACCTAGTTTCTGATGGTTTTCTGGCAATCTTTGGCATTCCTTGATTTGTAGATGCATCACTCTGATCTTTGCCTTTGTCTTTGCATGGTACTCTCCCTGTGTGTGTATCTGTCTCTGTCCAAATTTCTGTTTTATGAAGATGCTCATCACACTGGGTTAGGGTTTACTCTATTGACCTAATTTTGATCATCTGCAAAGACCCTATTCTCAGGTACTGGGGGTTATGACTTCAGCACCTCTTGAAGGGACACAATTCAACCCATAACAAACACAATCTTTGAATTCTAAATGTCTGTTCATCTAAGAAGTCACCTCACTCATTGGGTGACCAAATGAGAGTGGTAGTGTTTTGATAGTACTAATATTTTCTTATACTCTAATAATTGCCACATACTGTAAGTGATCTTGGAATTAATTACTGGTTGTTTTATAGGGCCAATCAAGATTTCAGGTTTTACTACATTTGAATTGACACTATCACAGCCAAAGCTACAGATATAATTTTCAACTACTTAAACTGACAAGAATACTTAAGCTCAAATAAACTGGATTTGGACGTGCACATTTCTCTTTTGTTCCCACTCCACTTCTCTATCTTCCCTACTTCCAAGAATGTTGAAGAGTCAAAGTGTTCAAATATGGTTAATAAGCACAAAAACTAATCAGTCATACAGAATTTTTCAAAACATAGTTCCAAAAAATCTGTCAGTCCAGTCAAGCCTTTTAGAGATAATATATAGGTAGTAAGGAGTCCTCAAGCTACCAGACTTATAAACTGCCTTATGTGGACACTTATCCTCTTCTCTCACTGACCTGATACAATAGATAAACAGCTATTACTCTTTTTAAAGGCTAATTCATCCATTTGGGCTTCAAATCATATCACTTCAAAGTGCCACAAAATAAACACTATAAATAAGTAAAATATGTATTTTAGATAGTATGTTAGATAGTAATAAGTGCTAAGGAGAAAAATAAAGCATGGAAAGGCAATATGAAATGATGTCAGACTGTGCAATTTTAGATAAGGTGTCCAGGAATGGTCTCATTGGGAAGGTAACTAGAGACTAAAGAATTGAAAGAAATGAGAAATTCAGACATGCAGATATCTTCAGGGAGACAATCAACAAAGTTCCAGGCATAGGGAACAGTTAATGTGAAAGCACCAGGAGGGAACATACCTGGCATGTTTGAGGCCAAGGTAGCTGGAACAGAGAGAATGAGGGGAGGAATATTAACAGATGAAATCAGAGAGCTATCAGACAACCAGATCATTTAAGTGGTTGTTCAACATAGTATTTTGGTTTTTACTCTGAGTGGTATGGAAATCCATTGAACTGTTTTTGAAAAGAGGAATAATAGGAAAATAACTATGTTTTATGGGTAGGAGCAGAAGCAGGGAGACTATTAAAATTTATTGCAATAATCCAAGCAGGAGAAGATGGTATACAGGATGTCAAAAGTGGAGTTAGAAGAAGTTAATTTGAATATATATTCATGCAGAACAAAGAAAATTTGCTGAAGCAATGGATGTGGAGAGTGAGAAAGAGAGGAGTAAAAAAAAAATCAAGATTTATGGAAGAATTGAATTATTAACTGAAATGGGAATGACTACAGAAAGAGCTAGAACTTTACTGGGGAGAAGCAGTTACTAGGAGGACAGTGTTGGACATGTTAAGTTTGAAATGCTTATTAGATCTTCAAGTGAAGATGTCAAATAAGTTCTTGGAGACTTGAGTGCAAACTTTAGGAGAAAAGCCCAGGCCAAGACATAGAGTTTTGAGCCATTAGTAGATGGATGATATCTCCAACCAAGAGACTAGATGAGATGACCTAGGCAATGAATATAAACAGAAAAGACAAGTGGTCTAAAGACTGAACCCTGGATGTTCCAGCATCTCTTAATTTTTATTCTCTGTCTGATGTTCCTTCTGTGTATTTTCTGCAGACTCATCCCCTCTATAAATAACCATTAATGGTTGACATTGCTCTACTATATATCAAACTTATAAAGCTATTCTAATTAACAGAGCATAAAGATATAAGTAGATCAAATGAATAGGATCCAGATTCCATCAACAGACTGATGCACTATGAACATGTGGTTTACAACAATGATGGTATTATCACAGCGGGGAAAGATGGTCTTTTCAACAAATGATACTGGGAAAATTGTCTATATATAGATAAAACAAAGGAAAATAAACTTCACATCGTATACAAACATCAATTTCATGTGTATTATAGATTTACATAAGAAAAGTAAAACTATAAAGCATCTAGAAGAGAATTATACTCATAATCTCATTATAGGTGGAAGCTTTTTAAATGAGAAACAAAAGCACTAACCATAAGGAAAAGATTGATAAATTGGGTTATATATTAATATTGAACATTTTTGTTCTTTAAAATATACCATTAAGATAGTTAAAAACCAGGCACCAAGAGGGGAAACATGCTTTCACTACATATTACTGGTAAAGAGCTTTTTATTTCTGGATTATATAAAGAGCTCCCACATAGGAAAAAGAAAGAATCAGACAACCCAACAGAATAAAAGGACAAGAGAACTGAAAAGACACTAAACACACACACACACACACACACACACACACACACACAATGATAGTAAATATCTAGTAAACATATAGAATATATGAAGACATTCATACTCATTACTAATCAGAAAAATGTGAATTAAAATCACCTAAAGAATGGCTAAATTTTATAATACTGATAATAATAAATACTAAGGGGTAGGAAGAATTCTCACACACTAGTTTTGACTAAAGCTGACCATATTTTATGACTTTGTACTTTTACTCCTTAATATATACCCAAGAAAATGCGAATATGCATACCAAGAGATGTGCACAAAATTATGCACTGCAGCATTATTTACTATCATCAAAACTGAAAACAATGTCCTTCAACAGTATGACTAAATAATCTGTGAAATATCCATGAATGGATGGATGTAATGTTAAGTGAAAAAGTCCAGAAAATAATAATATATATACTATATGACTCAATTAGAATAACAGGAAAAACTGGAATGTCGAACAGAACAGTTCAGGCTTTGATGGTATTGAGAAAAGCAAGGAAATTATTATGTTAACATTCAAAGTATTGGTAATTTTGAGGGAGAAGAAGTAATTGAGAAGAAGTACAAGGGGGCCTCCTAGGCACTAACAATATTTTAATTCAGGGTCGTGATGAGAGTTACACAAGTATTTGCTTTGTGATATATAATTGCGCTCTCAAAAAAAGAAAAAATGATTGAATTAAATTAGTGAACTGAAATAACTACTACTTTTTTATAGTTCTCTTGTTAAGAGAGCCTGCCTACTATAGTGTCATATGATATATTTCTTTTGATTTTATCTTGAGTAAACTCTAGAAATTACTAGAGCACTATAACGGACAACAAAAGAAGGATGTAGAACATTGTGATCATATCAGACCAAGAAGAAGAGCCTATGATCAGGGACAAGAAAAGTTTTATCTCACTTGACAATCTGATTGATAGATACTCTGATTGATCTTGGAACCACTCATGAGCCAAAGAAGAAAGTATTCTATGACTAATTACTAATATCTACTATTTTAGTCCATCCCAGCTGCTATAGCAAAATACCACTGACTTCGTAGATTATAACAACAGGAATTTGTTTCTCATTGTTCTGGAGGCTGGGAAGTCTAAGATCAGTGAACCAGCATGGTCGCCTTCTGGTGAGGACCCTCTTCCTGGTTCACAGCCAGTGCCTTTTCTCTGTGTTCTCATGTGCTGTAAGGGGCTATCGAGCTCTCTGTGGTGGGGTGTCTTTTAGAAAGCACTAATCTCATCCATGATGGCTCCACCCTCATAACCTAATTACCTCCCCAAAGTCTTACCTTCTGACACCATCACATTGGGCACTAGGATTTTAACATATGACTTCTGGAGAAACACAAATATTCAGACCATAACATCTACTGTTAGAAGATATTTGCTATATTTGTTCTAAATTATACAGTTCCCAGAAAAGAGATGAGCTCCAAATATTGATGAAAGATGAGTTTTGGAGGGAAGGTTCAGTTAAACTTGGGCTTAAATAGAAGCTCTAAATCCTGTGATACAAACTTAGCTTTTGCTTTACCTTCCGAGTAAAAGGAAGGTGTGTGTATTTTGAGTGTAAGCGTGTGTGCGTGTGTGTGTGTGTGTGCGCGCGTGTGTGTGTGCGCGTGTGTGTGTGTGTGTGTGTAACGGAGTGGAGTGGAATGTGAGGTGGAGAATGATTTCTCAGAAACAGGAAATCACTAAGTACCTTACTCAGCAGAGAAGAGAGGTGATGTAAAGCTGACTTGGAGGACAAAGGTTTCTCTTAGCATAATCTTTTTACATTTGTATTTTAAAAGTGCAATTGACTTAGAATAAATACTTGGAAAAAATACTGGACATGGCACTGACTTGGAACCAGAGTCTTGGTTTCTAATTTCAGTTATGTCACCAGTTAGGTGTGTGAACTTGTGCAAATTAATTTTCTTATCCAGACCCCTGCTTATTTACCTGTCAAGTCAGCAATTAGGACAACATGGTCCCTGCATCTTGAATTCTACGGTGGTGATCTTTTGATTCAGTGGGAAAACCATGAGCATTTGTGCCAGGCCTTTGTGACATAATGTATGTTTCTTAGCTTCTCTGAACCTCATTCCCGCATCTGTAAAATGGGGATGAATATATCCACATCATTTGATTGTGAAAGTTAAAGAGATGAAATTGTTAATTGTTCAGCCTTGCACCTGGACCTTAATAAACTTCCAAAAATGGTAAATTGTAGTTAGGGCTGAAATCATCTGGAACTATCTCACCTATATCTGACTCCAGGAATTCCTCTTTGCTCTGATCTCAGAGCAATTAGGATCTGGATCAATCATTTGGTAACCCATTCATCATGTGACATCTCTTCCATTTATGTTTTAAATATTACCTAAATATTATATTGCATTACTAGTAATGATGATAGCAGCCATTTACCCATCACCAACTATGTACCAGGCACTGTGCTAGGTAACTGCATATAATCCTCATAGCAGCAATGTGAAGTAGGTGTTTCCTTGCTTGAGGGTTAGGGCCAGGTCATATTTCAATAAATACCCCCTCAGCACCAAGCACGACACTTTGAACACAGTAGATGCTCATTACATGTATTTTTGATTGACTAAAATGTGGCAGAGGGTCCCCTGCATCTCCCTCTAATGTATGTAGTTATTTGATTTATAAGAAATTTTTGTCCCTGGCTGTGGTCAGCTATTGAATTTATGTTTGACGAGAAAACCATAGAGTTTGGCAATTCTGCAGTGATAGGTGATGTGTGATTCATTTGGGGGAAGAATAGACATTTTCTATTTAGACTTTGAATTCTTGGGTCTTATGGTTAGTTAATCACATCTATAGGAATGCATGACTGAGCAGACAGATTCAAAGGTAGGAGACTTTAATCTAAATTACTGCATTGTGTGTTTCCAGATATCATCTTGTTGCCCATTGGTAATGTTTTCTATAGCCACTGCTCAAATGTAAGAGAAGAATACAGTCTGGTGTTTGTTCATCTTAAAAGAAATTTGTCATACAGGAAGCAGGGTCCAAACTAGAAGCAGTGGGTATCTAAGATCCACAACATGTGACCCTTCAAAGCGGCCAGGATATTTCCCAAATAAGTCACTTCTGTCTGGATCCTAAGAAGCTGCCTGGGTTGGCATACAATGGGAGACTCATGGGAACACGCCCTTCACAAAAGAAGCTTCAAGGCAGGAATTAAAAACGGTTCTGGAAGCTTCTCATCAACAGAAGTAGCAGGGTGAGAGCTGGCAGACGTCACAGAGAGCCACCGTTCCAGCCACTACTCTCAACCCTCACCTCCAGGAGGCTGGCACAGCAGTTTCTCCTCAAGTAATTACTCTTGGCCTCCTTAAATTACCCCCAGGTTCCCAGTGGATGTTTTTCTTCACTTCCTCTATGAAATTACTTGAGTCTGAGCACTAGTGGGGGGCAGGGAAGTAGTCTTGTAGGTGCTGAACAATTTTAGTTTCACTAGTGGGAGAAATGGCCCTGTAAATACTTTCAAAGAGAGCCCACCACGTCCTTCAGAAGGAAGAGGAGGCCGGTGACATGAATACGATTATTGTAATGGAGCGAAATGCATAACCCCTCGGGATTCTGTTAAATCCAGCAAAAGGGAATGCCACAGTTAACCATATCCCTGGGGAGCACTAAACCTGAGGCAGACTTATTAATTAGGGCTTCTGTGGGGCACAGAAAAGGCGGGGCAGGGGGCTTTTTTAGTTACAGAGACAGAGCTCCATTCTAATCTATTTCTTTCTATGGGGGCAACTCCTGTATCTTTTTTTTTTTTTCCAACCAAACAGTTTGAGCTACATGCTCACAATATCCCTGTTGTGCCAAAGATTATTTTCAATTGAAAAAGAGAGCAGAAAAATTTTTTAAATGAATCAGTAGGTGGAGCTCTTTCTTTTTATTTATTTTTCAATTCCAGGTTTCATTTTTAGTGAGGGACCCAGAGCCTTTGAATAAAAAATAGGCATTTTTAAAATGAAAACACATATATGATGTGCTTTCCTAATTGAAAGGGTATATTGTGAAATCATTACTGTCACAGAACATTTGTGTTGCATGAGAATGCTTAAGCAAAGAAAATATATAAACCTAAATCGACTTTAGCAATTTGAAAGTGATAGTGGACATCTGTGTTCAATAACTTTTTGCTGGTAACTGGTGTTTAATATTTCATGTCAAATCAAGAAGAGTGATAGAAGGTTTTCTAACACAGAGATGGCTGGCATTTTCACAGCACAGCCTGCCCTTTGTCATACTCACCATAAAGAAACCTGCTGTAGTGAGGGTTGAAACTGCACCAGCGTGTCTCCTTTTTTGGAACTTTATATAAACTTCCAGAATACACTAGTCTCTATATTCCTTTAGAATGATGTCTATAAGAAAAAAAATGTGAAAGGACTTCTAAAGCTCATTATGTATTTAAGGGGAAAAAGGTGTGTGTGTGTGTGTGTGTGTGTGTTGGGATTGGGGGGCTCTTGGAAGAAATTCTAGAAGAATAAATCATCTAGAACAAATCTTACCTTTGTGTTTTCATCAATCCTGATTTTTCCTAGTTGGTGTGCAGTCATGTTTGGGATCTCAGTTGCCAATAGAAACATACCTTCCTAAGGCTAACAATGAAGTATGTCTACATAGTATTTTCATGTTTATGTACTTAGGCAGGATAGGGGTGAGGAGTGGAGAGTAGGGAGAAAGAGCTTGTAACTTTATAACTTTATAATTTCTTTTTCCACATCATTTTAGATATGAAATCTTGATTCTAAAATACATGTTTGTCTTAGCAACAAACGTATTGAAGGAAGGACTGAGGGGACAGCATATTCTTTGAATGGACCTTGGGATTAGCACTTAGTATTAAAAATGGTCATGTTGACCTGCTAGTCTTGTTAGGTAATGCTGACCTCAAGATTTCTTCCATTTAATTCTCAAGAAGCTGTACTCTGGGAATTGCTTTGAATCATATATAATGAAAGTAAAATAAGAAGGCCCGTTGAGTTTGAGTTACTCTAGACGTCTGGCATCTTGGCATAGTTTATATTCATGTTGATGTAAAAGGACTGTATATCTGAGCAAAGAAGTGTTCCCTTTCCCTCCCCTAATGATAATGTGGTCCTAGAATGATCAGATCCTTATGCAAATATATACTTTTATTCATTTTAAAGAGACTGATTCTAGTAGCAAAAAGCAAGATATGGAACAAATTCAGAAAACTGGAGTAATATGCTTGAGTGCTTAAATTCATCTAACTTAGATTCAAGTATAGAAGGAAATAGGATTAAGCAAGTTATTTAAATTTTTATAGAAAATTCTCTATCACCAAAGATATGTTAAAACTAATGAATTCAGTAAAGTTGCAAGATATAAAATCAGTATACAAAAATCTGTTGTTATTCTATACATTAAGAATGAATGGTCAGAAACAGAAATTAAGTAATCTATTTGCAATTATTTCAAAAAGAATAAAATACCTAGGAATAAATTTAACTAAAGAGGTGAAAGTATCTGCATGCTGAAAACTATAAGATATTGATGAAAGAAATTGAAGAGGAGACAAATAAATGGAAAGATATGGAAAAATTAATATGGTTAAAATGTCCATACTACCTAAAGTAATCTATGGATTCAATGTGATGTGATCCCTATCAAAATTCAATGGCACTTTTCACAGAACTAGAACAAGTAATCCTAAAATTTGTGTGAATCCACAACAGATCTCAAATATCCAAGGCAATCTTGAGAATAAAGAACAAAACTAGAGGCACCACACTTCCTGATTTCATTACAAAGCTACAGCAATCAAAACAGCATGGTATTGACATAAAAACAGATACATAAATCAGTGGAACAAAATAGAGAGCCCAGAAACAAACCTACACATATATGGTCAATTAATTTATGACAAAGAGGCCAAGAATATATAATCAGGAAAGGAGAATCTCTTCAATAAATGCTTTTGGGAAAACTGGACAACCACATGCAAAAGAATGAAACTAGGCCCAATCTTACACCAGAGACAAAAACAGCTCTCAATAGATTAAAAACATGAACAAATATCTGAAATCATAAATTGCTAGAAGAAAACAGAGTGGGGATATCTCCTTGACACAGATCTTGGCAATAAGTTTTTGATTTCCCACCAAAAGCAAAGGCAACGAAAAGAATAGTGAAGAAAGTGAACTACGTCAAATTGTTGAACAGCAAAGGAAACCATCAACAAAATAAAAAGGCAACCTATGGAATGGGAGAAAATACTTGAAAATTATATATCTAATAAGGAGTTCATATCTAAAATATATAAGGAACTAATACAACTCCACAGCAAAGAAAAAAAAAACAATTTAAAAAATGGGCTGAGGGACATTTTTTTCAAACAAAATATACAAATGGCTAACAAGCACATGAAAAGGTGCTCAATATCACTAATCATCAGGAAAACGCAAATTAAAATCACAAAATCAACTCATACCTGTTAGAGTGGCTGTCATCACAAAGACAAAAGATAACAAGTGTTTGCAAGGATGTGCAGAAAAAGGAACCCTTGTGCATTTTTGGTGAGAATGTAAATTAGTGAGGCCACTATGGAAAACAGTATGAAGGTTTCTTAAAAAAATTAAAAATATCACTAATATGATCCAGCAATTTCACTTCTGGGTATTTATCCTAAGGAAACAAATCACTATCTTGAAAAGATTTCTGCTCCCTCGTGTTTATTGCACATTTCCCCATCGTTTATAATAGCCAAGACATGACCACCTAAGTGTCCATTAATGGATGAATGAATAAAAAATGTTATACATATCTATGTATATACACAAACACACATAGGCACAATGGAATATTGTCAGCCATAAAAAGAAGGACATCCTGACATTTTTGACATGGATGAACCTTGAGGGCATCATGCTAAGTGCAATATAAATACTGTACAATCTCACTTATATGTGTAATCTTTAAAAAAACAAACATAGAAACAGAGAACAGATTGGTGGTTGTCAGAGGCATGGTGTGGGGTTTGGGGAGAAATGGGCTAAGCTGGTAAAAAGTTACAAACTTCCAGCTATAAGATTAGTAAGTCTTGGAAATGTAATGTACATTATAGTGACTATAATTTGTAACTATGTGAAATGGTATTAACTAGACTTGTGGTAATCATTTTGCAGTATATACATATGTTAAATGATTATGTCGTAAACCTAAAATGAATACATTATATGTCAATTATAGCTCAACTAAAAAAAAGAATGAGGTATGTATGTATTAATTTAAAAACAATCTTGGAAATCTCAGTGACATAGGAGAAAACAGACTAGATAAAAGAGTAGAATTATGCTCAGTGATGTAACAGAAAATGGCAAATCAGGCTAATTTTGCACTGAAAAATGTATATCTACAGGCAAATTTAGATGACTGAACATAATAAATCACATGGAGAGGGTATAGAGAACTTATTTTGTTTCAAAGTGGCATCAGCCAATAATATAATGTTTTCTATTTTTCTCTATGTCTTGAAAAATTACAATCTTGTTATTTGAATGTCATGAATCTCCTATGAGGATCGAGGAAATGCAAGCATCTTCCTTGTTGGGGACTTTCAGAAAAAGGTAGCTTAACAATGAGTTTTTCTCAAGATTACACAGAACCCCTGTGAGAGCATTTGTCCAAAAAGCTAAGCAGCATGAGTAGGGCTGGTAGCAGGGGCCTTAAGGCCGCAGCCTAATCACCTGTTTTTTCTCTTAAGGCAGGAAATTACCGTTGTCCCAGACTTGGGCATTCAATGTGCAGCTTGCAGGGCACCAAGCTGATCTCCCTGGCAGATGTTAAAATGATAGAAAAATGCAGATAATATACATGGGAAAGTATAGCCTTCTCTTTCTATAGCTGCCAGGGTGATCTGCCTTGGGGCTTAGTCTGGTTTCCATATAACCCTTAAGTAAAATTCCAGCCATTGTGGCTAGTTAAAAGAGTAAAAGAAAAAAGATGTCATCACTCAAATGTTTCCCATGTAGCATATGTTTATTAGTCATCAGTCTTATATATCACTATTCAATAGAAAGGTCCACATTTACAGTAACCATGTGCCCCCTTCATTTTCTCCAGGCTGCAACTAAGCCTGGACAATTTAAATGACTACAAGCGTCCACTTGTGAGCCATTGTAGCTTCTTGCCAAGTTATTGTGGCATTGAAGTCATGGATATGAACAGAACTTTAAAGTAGAGTGAGAGAAAATGATCTTTCCAGCAACATATCAAAATGCCCCATTTGCCTTTTCATCATCAAAGAAGATCCAACACTCAATCACAGAATATTGTCATTCAGAAAATCAAGTCTCATTTTATTAAGAGCCTTCTTCAGCTCCCTAATTGCAAATCAGCATGATCTGTTGCGTGTAAATAAGATTTACTTCTTGATTGTTAGTTCTCGTTATCTATTTTATCAATAATCACTTGTGTTCTTTTCAATTTTAGACTTTATTTTTTTTTAAATCAAAATGAAATGTTTACTTGACAACTTCTGACTCAAGTATTTGATTGCCCATAAATCCTGGAAATGACACAGTATGCACTTGGCCTCTGGCACACTTCTTCTTCAAAAACCAGAGTTTTGTAAGTAGGGACACTTGAGAACTAGGGAGCACTGTTCCTCAAAGCCTTCCCAAGTTCTGGGAAGCAGTGGCAGCAGTGAGTGGCATGTGGAAAATGACAGGAACAAAGCTGCTTGATCACATGGAATTGTGTGTGTGTGTGTGAGAGAGAGAGAGTGTGTGTGTGTGTGTGTTTGAATGTGCCAAAAGAAAAAAAAATTGAGTTTTACTTCCCTACAGTCTTAAGCAATACTTGCCTAGAGTCTAGTAGTCTTCCCATTTGTTTACACTTTCATGATAATCCCTGATTTTCAAGTCTGATTTTATTAGAATCATGTTTCTCACCTTATTTATCTTACTCAACTTTTTAACCAATTATGCAATTATAAATTTCTCTTCTCCAAAATATTCTCATCCAATTAAAAAACAAAGTTATTTAAAATTTTCACCTTTCCCTGATTCCCACTCTTCCTTCTATCACAAAAATAAAGTAATTGGGCACATTATTGATCAGCTCATTGCAGTTGTCAGAGTTCCTTTACATTTGATCATTTTAATGATCCCATCAGATAGATAAGAAAGATATTATTCTTCAATTTCGAGAGGTGGAAAGATGGACATGAAAGTTAAGAATTCTCCTGTGTTGTAGCTGTTCATGGACATTAGAGGTCAGAAGCCCTCACTCCTCACGAGCCCTTAATGGTCATCAAACTGCTGCATATTGAACAGTGCACCAGAAACTGCAGTCAGCAGTTTACATTCTTTATCTCCTTGAATCTTCACAAAATACCATGAGGTAGATATTAGAACCTTTATTTGAAAGACGAAAGAGCAGACTTCAAAAGATTACAAAGCAAGTAAGCAGGAAACCCAGGGCACAAACAGAGGTCTGCCTAATTTACAAACTACTGGTATAGTCACTATACTCTTTGTCTCCCATACTTTGTGGTCCATAGCTAATGCATGGACTGCACTGGTCATCAGAAGCAATATCGCTGACTTTCTCTTGATGACTATGTATTGTTTTTATTTCTCTGGATTCTTATAAATATAGCTGTGGGAGAAATAAGAGCTGATAGTGCATATTACCAACCAAGACAAGAGTCTAACAATGCCTCACACATATTGAGAGAAGAAAAACAAGGCCACAAGAACTGGTTTAGAGAATGAAATAAATTGGCATATGATTCTTGGGTAAGTAGAGATTTTTATTCTCTATTTTGTTCTCCAATAAAAAGAATTCAGTGCAAATTTATATTATCATAATATAAGAATAGATAGAAGACTGCCTGATATGTTCTAAATGCTTGTTCTAAATGTTTCTCTTATTGATATTATTTATCATCTTATATGAGAGGGAAGACAGATCTTAAGCTGGGGAAAGACTAGTACTTTCTGTCACTATGGATCTTGTCAAAACAACTGTCTCATTGTCATTACTTTAAACAAATCTTTTTACTTTTAATCTATCCAAATGAGTTCTTCTTTTTCCTTCCAAGATTTACTTCCAAATCTACAAGCAATTGTTTACAGATTTGCTTCATCAAACACTTCTCCTCTGTTCTAGTGGAAGTAGAATGTCATCTTGTCTCCTCACAACCGATGCAAAGAGCTCAGCTTCAAAGAAGGCTGAACATCCTTCAAAAAGTACTTTTGTCATTCCCTTTATAAAATTATAAATATAAATATAAAATTATAAATATAAATATAAAACTATTTTTAAAATTTTATTAAATCAGATAGTAAACCCTAGAACAGAAGCCAAGGCAAGTGAAGGTGACTTTGCCATTACCAGCATGATATGTCAGAGAAAGCGGTAACAAAATTCTAGTGTATTTTTTTGTTTGTTCTAAAAACCATTCTATTGAGGTATGACTGACATGTAAAATGTTAAACATATTTAATACAACTTTAGGTATAAGTATAAACCATCACCACCATCAAGCCATAGATATATCCTTTACTCTCAAGATTTCTTCCTGGCCCTGTACTATTATTATTGTTTTCTGTGGTGTGGTAATTACATAATTTAAGATCTATCATCTTAAAAAAGTGTTAAGTATAGCTGTGATCTGAATGTTTGTGCTCTCTGTCCCCCAAATTCATATGTTGAAATCCTAATGCCCAATGTGATGGTATTAGGAGGTGGGGCCTTTGGGAGGTGATTAGGTCATGAAGGTGGAGCACCTATAAAAGGGATTAATGCTCTTATAAAAGAGACCCCACATGGCTCCCTACCCCTTCCATGATGTGAGGACACAGCAAGAAGGTGCTAGTTATAAATGAGGAAGAAAGTCCTCAGCAGAATGCAACCACGCTGATGACTTGAGCTTGAAATTTTCATCCTCCATAACTGAGAGAAATAAATCTCTACTGTTTTATAAGTTACTCCACCTATGACATTTTGTTATAGCAGTCAGAACAGATAAGACAAGTATACAATATAGTAACTATAGGCATTATACTGTATAGTAAATCTTCAGAACTTATTTATTTTATATAATTGAAACTTGGCATCATTTAAACATCCCCTTCACATTTTTTCTCCCCACAGTCCCTGGCAATCACCATTCTACTCTCTGCTTCCCTAAGTTTGATTATTTTACATCTACACATAAATAAAATTACACAGTATTTATCTTTCTGTGTCTGGATTATTTCTCTCAGCATAATGTCCACCAGTATCATCCATGTTGTTGTAAATGGCAGGATTTCCTTCTTTTTCTAAGGCTGAATAATATTCCATTCTATGTATATATCATTTTCTTTATCCATTCATCATTGGTGGTCATTTAGATTGTTTCCATATCTTGGCTCTTGTGAGTAATGCTGCAATGAACATTGAAGAACAGGTATCTCCTCAAGAGAGTAACTTAAATTTCTTTGGATAAATATCCAAATGTAGAATTGCTGGATCAAATGGTAGTTCTATTTTTAATTTCTTGAGAAACCTCAACATTACTTTCCATAATGGCTATACCTATGTACATTCCCATCGACAGTGTACCAGGGTTCCCTTTTCTTCACATTTTCACTAGCACTTGTTACATACATATAAATAGCCATCCTAACAGATGATAGTTCATTGTGGTTTTGATTTGCATTTGTGTGATGACTAGTGATTTGAGCACTGTTTGCCATTTATGTCTTTGAAAAAATGTCTTTTTGGGTCCCTTGAAAAATTTTTAATTGGGTCATTTTTGTTTTTGTTTTTGCTATTGAGTTGTAGGAGTTTCCTATCTATTTTGGATATTAACTCCCTGTCAGATATGTCATTTGAAAATATTATTTTCTATTCTGTAGGTCGCCTTTTCATTTTGTTAATTGTTTCCTTTGCTGTGAAGTTTTTTGTTTGTTTGGTTGGTTAATTTGTTTTGGTCCTACTTGTTTATTTTTGCTTTTGTTGTCTTTACTTATGGTATCATATTCAAAAATCAATGCCAAGATTTATAACAAATTTATAACAAATTTTTTCTTATGTTTTTTTTTTTTCTGGGAGTTTTATGATATCAGTCTTAAGTTTGTCTTTAATCCAATTTGAGTTCAATTTAATGTATGGCATATGATATGGGTCCAAATTAATTCTTTTGCATGAGGACACTGAGTTTTGAAGAGACTATTGTTTCCCATTTGTCATCCTTGGTGCCCTTGTTGAAGATGAATTGAGATATATGCATGGGTCTTTACTATAACTTTGTAATATATTTCGAAATCAGGGAGAATGCCTTGAGGTTTGTTATTCTTGTTCAAAATTGCTTTGATTCTTCAGGGTCTATTCTATTTTCAAACGAATTTTAGGATTTTGTTTTCTATTTCTGTGGAAAATGCCATTGAAATTTTGTTGGGGATTACATTGAGTTTATAGGTGGCTTTGGGTAGTGTGGACATTTTGACAATATTAATGCTTATATTAATTCTTCTAATCTATGAACACAGGATATCTTTCCATTTATTTGTCTCTTCTTCAGTTACTTTCATCAATGTCTTATGGTTTGCAGGGTACAAATCTTTCTCCTTCTTGGTTAAATTTATTGTAAGTATTTTATTTTATTTTATTTTTTTGATGCTATTGTAAATGGGATTGTTATCTTCATTTCTTCTTCAAATAGTTTGTTGTTAGAGTGTAGAAACACAACTGATTTCTGTAAGTTGATTTTGTATTCTGCAACTTTACTGAATTTGTTTATCCTTTCTAACAGATATGGGTAGAATCTTTAGGATTTTCTATACATAAGATCATAACCTCTGCAAATAGGAAATTTTACTTCTTTCTTTCCAATTTGGATGCCTTTAATTTTTTTTTAATCTAATTACTCAGATTAGAACTTTCAGTACTATGTTAAAGAGGAGTGGTCAGAGTAAGCATCTTTGTATTGTTTCTGATCTAAAAGAAAAACTTTACATCTTTTCAACACTGACGGTGATATTAGCTGTGGAGTTGGCATATATTGCCTTTATTATATTAAAGTATATTCCTTCATACTTAGTTTGCTGAGAGATTTCACTATGAAAGTATGTTGAATTTTGTCAAATGCTTTTCCTACATCTATTAAGGTGATCATATAATTTTTGTTATTCATTCTGTTAATATGATATACCATAATGATTGATTTGTATACGGTGAACCAACTCTGCATCCCAGGGATAAATACAATTTGATGCCAGCATATGATTCTTTTACTGTGCTGTTTAATTTGTTTTGCTAGTATTTTGTTTAGAGTTTTTGTTTCTATGTTCATCAGGAATATTGTAATTTTCCTTCCTTTTAGTGTCCTTACCTGGCTTTGTTATCAGTGTAATGCTGGCCTCATAAAATTAGTTTCGAAGTATTTTCTCCTTTTCCACTTTTTGGAAGAGTTTGGGAAGGATTATAATTAATTCTTCTTTAAATTTTCAGTAAAATTCACTAGTGAAGCCGTTAAGTCCTAGACTTTGCTTTTTTGAGAAGTTTTTGATAACCGATTTAATCTTCTTACTTTTTATTGGTCTTCTGATTTTCTATTTCCTCATGATTCAGTCTTGGTAGATTGTATGTTTCTAGGAATTCATCCATTTCTTCTGGGTAATTTAATTTGTTGGAACATAATTGTACATAGTGTTCTTTTACGATTCTTTTTTTCTGTAGTATCAGTCAAAATGTCTCTTTTTTATTGATAATTTTATTTATATATGTCTTCTCTCTTTTTAGTTGAGTTAGTTGGCTAAAGGTTTTCAATTTACTTATCTTAAAATTTGGTGATTTCAAATAATCTGTCTTTGAGCTAGCTTATTTTTCTTCTGCTTGATTAAATCTGCTGTTGAAACTCCCTATTGAATATTTCATTTTAATCACTGTTCTTCAGCTCCAAAGTTTGTTTCATTATTTTTTATGGTTTCTATATCAGTGGAACTTCTCATTTTGTTCATGTATTGTTTCCTGATTTCATTCAGTTGTCTGTGTTCTCTTGGAGCTCACTGAGCTTCCTTAAGAAAATTATATTGAATTCTTTGTTGGGCAGTACAGACAGAAAACCATGCGTAAATCTCCTTTTCTTTAGGGTCAGTTACCAGTGCTTTATTCCTTTCCTTTGGTGATGTCATATTTCTCTGATTCTTTGTGATTCTTGTAACCTTGTATTGATGTGCATTTGAAGAAGTAGTCACATTTTCCAGTTGTTGTAGATTGGCTTCAGCAGGGAAAGCCCTACACCAGTCAGCAGCCAGAGATTTTGGACAGGCCAACAGGCAGACTGCTTTCAGAATCCACGGACTGGAGAGCTTTTATATTGGGTAACAAACAAGCCTGCTGCCTAGGTCTACAAGGGCTAGTCTGTCATCAGGGTCCACTGAGGTGAGCCTGCTGCCTGGGTCCATCAGTGTGGGTTTGGAGCCTGCATCCTTAGGGGCCTACATGGAGCCTGGGTCTACAGGAATGGGCCTGAAGCCTAATTCCATAGGAGACAACTTGGCACTGGGGTGGATCTGGAGCCTGGATCCACAGAGACTGGCCTGGAGTGGGAGCAAGTCTGGAGCCTGGCTCTCTGGGGGCTAGTGCTTTCTTAAATATAAATTAAACATGTTGAAAAGAATAATTTTAAAACTAGATAATCAAATGACACTGCTGCCAAAATTTATAATGAGTATCTCTCCTATGACCTTAAAGCACGTTGTGATGTGATATATTAACATTTGGTGCATTATTTGTGCATATATCTTTCTCATTAAACTGAGAGCTATTTTAAAAATCAATTTTACTGAAGTACGCTGTACATATAATAAAAGCACCCATTTAAAGGTATACACCCATGTAGTTATCGTTGAAAATGTATTTACATCTGTAATCACCATCATAATAAATACTTAAAACATTTCTCTTACTCCAAAATATTTCCTGTGCCCTTCTCAGTCAGTCCTGATACTACTACCAAACCTAGGCAACCATTAACCCAATTTCTATCACTACGATTTAGAGTTTTATATTAAATGAACAATTCAATATGGACTTTTTGGTTTTGGTGTCATTTGCTTAACATAATGTTTTTCAGGTTATTCACATTGTTGAATATATCAGGAATTTATTTCTTATTTGTATGGATGTACTATAATCATCTGTTGGGCACTTTGTTTCCAGTTATAGAATAAAGTTCTTATGGCAGGTCATTGTGTGGACATTTATTTTTGTTTCTTTTAAGTAAATTACTAGGTATGGATGTGCTGAGTCATATGGTTAATATATACTTAACTTTATAAGAAACTCCACAAATGTTTTCTAGAAGGTTGTGCAATTTTGCATCCCCATCAGCAGTATATGAGGTACCAGGTACTCCATATCACATCCTTGCCAACACCTGGCATTGGATTGTCTTATTTTAGCCTTCTGAGCGGGTATGTAATAATATCTCATTGTGGCTTAAATTTGCATTTACATGAGAATAAATGAGCTTGAGTATTTTTTCATAAACTTATTTCCACTTAGATATATTTGGTAAAATGTCTGTTCAAGTCTTTTATCCATTTTAATGGGATTTATTTTCTCATTGTTGCGTTGGAATGTGTAAATTCTCAGATTTATGAATAGTGAAGATTTTTCTGTCAGCCCATGCCTTGCCTATTTATTTTCTTAATGGTGACTGTTGAAGATCCCAAATTTTTAATTTTGGTGATGTCAGATTTATCAACTTTTTATTGTTTGCACTTTTTGTGTTATATCTAAGAAATCTTTGCCTTCTCCAAGGTCACAAAGATTTTCTTCTAGAAGTTTTCTGTAATATTAACTTTTATATTTAAATCTATTGTCCATCTTGAGATAATTTTTGCATGTGGCTTAAAGGGTGAGGTTAATTTTTTTTCCATATGAATACCCAGAATTCTGGCACCATATGTTGGAAAAAATAGCCTTTCTCCATTGAATTACTTTGGCACCTTTGTTCAAAATCAATTGACCACATCTACATGGGTCTATTTCTAGAATCTCTATTTTGTTCCGTTGAACTTATTGTCTATTTTGATAGTAATACCACACTGTTTTGGTTACTATAACATTATAATAAGTAAGACTTGAAGTCAGATAATGTAAGTTCTCTAACACTGCTCTTTTTTTAATAATATTCTTTTGGTAATGCTAAGTCCTTTGACTTAGAACTATAGAACTACTTTTTTAAAAGCACACTAGGATCTAGATTCAGGTTGTGTTGAATCTATACGTCAATTTGAATATTGAGTTTTCCAGCTTATGAACATGGTATAATTGCTTCATTTATTTAGGTCCTTATTTTCTTTTGAAATAATATATTTTTAGATTACTAGAGTATGATATCTTATCTACATTTTATTAAATTTACTCTTAACTGCTTTATATTTTTGATGCTATTATAAACACTATTTGATTTCAAATTTTACCTTTTTTGCATGTATCTAGAAATATAATTAAATTTTTGTTTATTAACTTTATGTTCTGTAGCATTGCTAACCTCTCTTACATGCTCTAGAAGCAATTTTGTGAATTCTATTTATGAATTTCTCAAAAGAAAATTTTATATTTTTCTTTTTTAGTTTTTGTAATCTTTTTTTTTTGCATCACTCAATTGGCTAGAACTTTTAGTATAGTGTTGAATGGTGATCGCTCTCAATCTTAGGTGGAAAGATTTTAGTCTTTTATCAAAAAGTATTATAATAGGTGCGGATTTTTCTAGGATGTCCTTTATCAAGTTGAAGTGTCTATTTCTAATTATGGTATTTTTAATTGCAAATGGCTGTGGAAGTTTTGCAAATAATTTTTCTGCATCAATTTTGATGATCATCTATTTTTTATCTTTTATTCTGTTGATATCATGAATTCTATTGATTGCTTTTCCAATGGTAAGCCAAACTTGCATTACTAGGATAAACCCTAATATGATGTATGAGCCATTTTAAAACTATTGAATTTGATTTGCTAAAGTTTTCTTAAATATCTTTGTGTTGCTGTTTATGAGGGTTACTGGTCTGTAGTATTTTTTTTTTTTTCTTGAAAGTCTTGTTTGGACATAAATTTGAATCTATCTGGGTTTAGAGTTTACTTTTGGGAAGGTTTTTAATCACAAATTCAATTTCTTTAATAGATATAGAACTATCCAGATTTTAAAATTTATTTTTGAGTCAATTTTAGTAAATTGTCTTAAAAAGATCTGTTGTTTTCATTAAAGTTGTCCAATTTATTACCACAAAACTGTTCATAATATTCCTTTAGTATCCTTCCAGTATTTGTAATGATATAGCCTGTTTTAGTGCTTACATTAGTAATTTTAGTATCCTTTTCTTTTTTCTTTGATCATTATAGCTAAAAATTCATCAATTCTTTAACAAATTTATCAAGATTTTTACAATTCAGTTTTTGGTCTAATTGCCCCTGTCTTCCTAATTTACCCTTTGGCCTTCTCTGTTCCTTGAGTATGACACATTCCTTCCCATCTCAGAGTTTTTGCATATTTGTACATATACTAGTTCCTCTCTTTGGATGTTGTCCACCTCCCTTCTCCACTCACCTAAAATCAACTCTTTTTCTCTCCCCTCCCACCTGCCAAACTCATTATCCTTCTGACTAAAATTTTGCTTAATCTCATAGGCCTTCTCTTTCCATACCATGTGACTTAACTACCTCCAATATAGCACTCAAATCACCCTATTATGTTCTTTCATGTTGCATTATACTTATATAGCTACACTTATGTATTTATAAACCTATTTATGTATCATGTCTCTGTCCATGACCAGACTGCAAGCTCCATGATGTTAACGACTGTATCTGTTTTTTCAATTTTTATCTTAAGGTCCCTATACAGAACTTGACCATAGGATGAATGTAAAACAAGTTAGAATGTGAAAAATAACACAAGGAAGGTACAAGAGATTTTGAGTAATCAAGTGACATTGTCCACTTTGTTAGAAATGATGGCCTCACCCATCTTCTATTGTTCATGGAACCAGAAAAGATTATAAGAGAGATAATGTTTTTCATTACCTTTGACACCATACCTCTAAACAAAATGAGTGTCATTTATGTTTGCCATTCCCTGGCTTTCCTTACTCATTTTCTGTTTCTTTAGTATTCTTCTTCTCTTGAACATCATTCTTTTCTCTCAAGTTACTCGCATTTCTCCTATTATGTAGGAATGTGGCTTCATGAAAGCACATTTCCTCTCCTTGAATATTTGCATTTTAGAAAAAGAACACTAAAGGACTTCACACTCTTGTAATGGAATTCTGACAACATTAACAAAGATGATGCCTATTTTGATAGCCCTCTAGCCCATGCTTAATGTGTTCATAAGTGTTATAGATTCTAAGATGTTGATGGTAGCCTTCCTACTTCTCCCATGCTTGGAATCTTTTTAAATTAGTCACGATAGGCTAACAATTCCAAATGTTAGTTACTTGATGCAATAAAAGTTTATTTGCAGGAATATAATAGTCTAAATGCAGTGTTCTGGATCAAACATTCCTTCAGCCTGGCTTTCTTCCAAGGAGAGACTCCTCTCTCATGGCTTTGTTTTCATGTGACTCTATCCTCCTCTAGGTGCTTGCAGTTCTTCAGTCAGTCCACAAATGGGAAGAGATAATTAAAAAGAATGGAGGCTCACTTCTCAGAATACTATAGAGGCCAACTCTGGAAATGGTTTACAGTGGTTTTATCCACATTATGTTGCAATGGAGGCTGGGAAATATAGTCTTAGTGCCCAGGAAAGAAAGATAAAAAGTTTAGTGAAAGTTTACTACAAATCCCTAGTATATCATCTAGAAAGTCTTATACGTTCAGATCTATATTCTCACATTTCCCTCACCCCAGCCTCAGGAGCCTGTAATCTTTCCATATCCTTCTGTATAGCATTTTAATTAAAAGTTATTTTGTTATTATCATTATTGCTTTGGTATGGGGAAGGGTGCCTAGCATTAAAAAAATTATTTGGAGCACCATTTAAAATATATTTCACTACCCCTATTTATCTGGACTCTGACTATACTGGAGTTCTTAAATAGCATGTGAGGAAAAGTGAACAAAAGACATCCTATTTGTAGAGTTTTTTTCTTGAAGTACCTTACTTTAGTAAGAAGTAAAAGTATAATATTTACATAGCCACCAATTCCATCTATGATTAGTACTTCATTTAAAGAAAAAATAGAACTGACCTTGCAGACACCACTGCTTCAGAGCCATGTGTGCCCAGCCATGGTCAACCCAACCGTGTTCTTCAATTTGACATCATAGTCAACGACGAGCCCTTGGCCCCGAGATGGTTGCAGGAAAAGTTCCAAAGACAGAAGAATATTTTCGTGTTCTGAGCACTAGAGAGAAAGGATTTGGTTATAAAGGTTTCTGCTTTCACAGAATTATTCTGAGATTTATGTGCCAGGGTGGTGACTTCACATGCCATAATGGCACAGGTGGCAAGTCCATCTATGAGGAGAAATTTGATGATGAGAATTTCATCCTGAAGCATACAGGTCCTGGCATCTTGTCCATGGCAAATGTTGGACCCAACATAAACAGTTCCCAGATTTTCATCGGCACAGCCAATACTGAGTGGTTGGATGGCAAGCATGTGGTCTTTGGCAAGGTGAAAAAGGCATAAATATTGTGAAGGCTATGGAGTGCCTTGGGTCCAGGAATGACAAGACCAGCAAGAAGGTCACCATTGCTGACTGTGGACAACTCTAATAGATTTGATTTGTATTATCTTAACCACCAGACCATTCCTTCTGTTGCTCACGAGAGCACCCCTCATCCCGTCTGCTCGGAACACCCTATTATAATCTGCTCTCACTGTGGTTCTTTGGGTTCCAGGTTTTCCTTGTACCTCCAAGTCTAGCTGGGTTGCAGAGTTAAGTTTATGATTATGAAATAAAATTTAAATAACCAAAAAAAAAGAAAAAATAGAACTGCTATAAAAGCTTTAGCTCTCTGTGACTCCATAAAGCTCCCCATTTTTAGTGTAAAAAATAAACAAGACAAAAGTGTAGGCAGATTCAATGAAGACAGAAATTAAAAGGTCAAAATATCTTATAGCTATTGCATCATCAATTCTACTATTTCCTCCCAATTTAAAATTTTTTTGTAGATATTATGTCAATTCTCTCTGATTCCACAGAGAATCACAGTTTATACATGACTGGAACCCATGTAGCAAAATTTCCATTACATATGCAGAGCAGAAAACTCAAGAAATAATTATAAATTGCCAAATGTCTCCACTTCTGGATTGGCCTATTCAATCTTAGCAATAATTATTTGTTCTGTTAGGTTCATCCAATTATTATTTGATCAGCAAATCATTTTTATTTTAGGAGGTAAATGTGATAAACACTGAGTATCCAATATTCTAGTGAATTTTAATTGCTGAGCAACAAAGCCGTGGCTCAACTAGGTTTAGGTCCTAAACTTTAAAGCTCTCACTGCAATTTGATATCCACAGAAACATCTTCCCTAGCCCCGAAAAACTGGTTTATCACTTTCTTAAAAATTGGTGAACTGAAGCTATAGATAAATTTGAAATTACACCTGCTGAGTTGGATACAAAATATTGAATATACCAATAAGTATCAGATTTCAAAAGATCTTTTGTTTGTTTCTTCAAATAATAAGCATAGTGCATATTTCTCAAATCCATTGTAAAAAAAAAAGGCTTCTGTGACGTGGTTCCAATAGTTTTATCTTGATATATTTTAAGAGACCATTTTAGAATCACTGGTTTTTAGAATAGATAAAGCCATCAGAAAAAAAGCAGTGTAGGATGTATGACTTGCTTCTCCTTCTCTACAATTTATTTTAGAATCCTTGTGATAAAGTATTCTAAATATCATAATACTGTATATATTCATCTTCTAAATATCACACTGGAGTATATCCAACAATATTTCCCAATTAGCTGTTAACATCAGAGCAGGGAGAGTATCCGATCAATTTTTGTATTTCCAGAACCTTGGACAACACCTAACACATAGCAGACACTTGATAAATGTGTGGTAAACAAAAAAATTAATTGATTTCCATTTTGTTTTTATAAAAATAAAACAAAACAAAATTGCATGATTTGTAATCTGATAAATTGCATAAAACATCACACATTCTTTTTTTCTAGGCCACTCTCACTTCCTAACCATCCAGTTCTCAAATTCCTCTGCAAAATATCATAACATGACTCCTAGCATAACAAACATGTGGCATATAGTAAATGTTGAATAATATGCATTTAGGGAATGATTGCATGAACAAATATGATGCTCAATTTTTAAAAAATGTAATAAATTACATAAATTCATGAATTAAGTTTAGATATGGAAATGTTCCTTTGAAAAAGGAAGGATTGTTGTCATGTAAATACAATTCTATATAGTTGATGGAAATAATAAAAATATTTTGGTAAAAGTGTATTGAACCAATTTTGTGTTCCACCAACTTCTACTTTTGAAAATAGCATGGACCATTATTCAAATTTCAAATTCTTTGACATAATTAAAAAAATGTTATGCCTATAACATAGTGTAGTTTTTCATTACATAACACATTGTTCATATATTGCTTACTTAGGATAAACTAGTCACTCCAAATTATTATTTGTAATAATACTACCATCATTTATTGAGTGTTTACTAAATTCCATACATTATATACATAATAAACAACCTCTTATCATACATTGATTTCTTTTTTCTGAAAATTTGTTATTTATATAATTTTTTTAAATTCTATATTTCCAAGAGAGTAAATTTTATGAGAGCAGGAAATAAATACATTCTTTTTACCACTATACACCTAGCATTTGGTATGGAATCAGTCACACATTAGTTAAAACAAATATTTATCAATAAATAATTGAACATTGCACCATAAATATTATTGCACTGATCTTACTTACAGAAATAACTTACACTTAGAGGTAGTAAGAAACTTGCCCAAGGTCAAATAGCAAGTATAAAGCCAGAACCTAAATCCATATTTTTAAATCTCCAAATCCATGCTATGATATGCTATGATCTCTAGCTTTTGGAAGCAAGCACAGTGTTTTCATTTCTTGGCTCAGTTTTTACAGGCTGCTATAACAAACTACCACACTGATTTAAACGGTAAACATTTATTTCTTGCAGTTCTAGTGGCTAGGAATTTGAAGATTAGGGTGTCAGCAGATTTGGTACCTAGTGAGAGCCTGCTTCCTAATTCTAGGTGGTCTTCTTCTCTCTGTGTCCTCACATGGTATAATGGAGCAAGAGCTCTCTGGGGTTCTTTTTAAAGAGCACTAATCTCATTCACAAGAGTTCCACCTTCATGCCCTAATTATTTTCAAAAGCCCCATCTCCTAATACCATCACACTGGGGGTTAGGATTTCAGCATGTGGATTTTGGGGAGATACAAACATTCACTCCATAACGCTCATTTACTTTCCAAACTAAATAATATAATATGTGTCATTGATTTATATTAGAGACTTAGATAAATGTCTCTAAAGAAATAATATGGACCACAGAATAACAATAACTAGTCCATAGTTAAGACACATTTTTTTGGACATTTCTGGTTGAAGAGGGAGATTAAAACATTGTTTAGCTTTAAAATTTTAAGTCAAATAAGGGTAAAGGCTGCAAAGTCCAAAGCAGTGCAGGGAGAAAAAAAATAAAAGAAAATAAAAACAATAACAGAAATCTCTATCTCAATCAATCATTTTTAAAAAGACAAGAAGAAAAAGGATATAAAATCTGAATATAGAAATAGAAATTTATATCAGCTAATATGTTGATAATCATAATTTTAAATTTTCAGTTAAAAGATAGATTTTTCAGATTGAATTAAGGAAATAAAGCTATATGTAGTTTGTAAGAGACACTCCTAATGCACAAAGATACAAAAGGCTGCTAGTAAAAGATCTAAAATGGTATACCAGACAAATACTAGCTAAAAGAATACTGGCAAGTGATGTATGTAATATCAGTAAAAATAGACTTTAAGACAAAAACCTATACTGGGTAATATGTTACAGCATGAATGAACTTTGAAAATATTACACTAAGTATAATTAACCAGATAAGAAAGGACAAATATTGTATGACTCTACTTATAGGAAGAATAGGCAGATTTAGAGAATAAGCACATTTATTCTCTAAATAATAGAGATTACCAGGAGCTAGGCAGATGAAAAAATGGAGAGTTATTATTTAATGGGTATAAAGCATCTATTAGGTATGATGAAACATTCTGAAAATAGATGGCTGTAATGATAGCACAACATTGCAAATGTCTTAATGCCACTGAACTATACATTTAAAAATGACTTAATTGTTTTTTAAAAGTATATATAATTGAAATTTTCTTAAAAAGCTATATTAGGTATGGAGAAGATCATTACATAGTAATAAAAGTTCAATTTACATAGAAGATATCATTTGCATGAACCCAATTAAATAGCCTCAGATATTTACAGAAAGAAATAAGTGTACAGATAAAATTGATAAACCCATTTCCATAATGAGAATTTCAACATATTTTTAATTATTAATAGATCAAAGCAAACAAAAAAATTATGTCAATACAAAAAGGTTTTAATAAGCTTGCTGTAGTAAAAATATATAGTACATTGTACCCTAAAGAATAGCATACACATTTTTCTCAAGCACATTTATAATATTGACAAAAATGGATTATGTCTATATTAGTCTATAAGGTAAGTCTCAATCATTCTAGCTGGTACTCTAAAAAAATAAAAAGTAATTAAAGACATCAAAATGGAAGAAACAACACCAACAGAATCAAATATGAGTTGTTGAATATGAGAATGTATAGCAAGTTAGCAGAACATTAAATTAATATACAACAATCAGTTGCATCTTTACAGAGCAGCTACAAAGATCAGAAAATATATTTTTTAAATGTCATCATTTATATTACAATAAAAACTATAATCTATTAGAGGCAAATGAAACAAAAGATGCATAAGACTTAATTTAAAAATATTTTAAAACTTTATCTAAATAAATGAACTAAAACCTAAATTAATAGAGAGATACTTTCTATGTAAATTAGTCAATGTTATGAAGATATCAAATGTCCCCAAATTGATAGCTTTAATGTTATTCTAAATAAAATTTGAACAGAGTTTTATGAAGGATTTTGAAATCCGGTTCCAATATTTACGTAGAAAAGAGCCAAAAGTAGCTAAAATATTCATAAGAAGAATAAGGAAGGATGATTTGTCCTATCAGATATTAAGAATTAAAACAGAGCTATAGTAGATTAGAAAATGTGATATTGGCACATGGATAGACAGATGAACCCATAGAACAGACAGAATACAGGTTTAGGCATAGAAGAAACCTTGGTAATACAGGGATGGCATGGCAGATCCCTAGGGAAATAAAAGACTAATAATAAATGTAACTAAAAAGAAAAACTCAATTTACATTAAAAATTAAATTGGACCTTTCCTCTCACCATATTAAAACCAATTGCTAATGTTTTAAAGATTTTTATAAGACATAAAACTAAAAATTTTTGAAGAAAATATTAGAGAGGTCCCTGAAATTGGGGTAAAGAAGATTTTTTTACTGTGTAAAAAGCTCTACCTCAAAAGAAAAAGTATAATAAATATGATTACATTAAGTTAACTTCTGTGTCTCAAAAGAAAATGAAAATATAAGTCACGAGCTCTGAGAAGATACTTAAAATATGATAATTAACAAAAGATTATTATCTCAAATATTAAAACAAAACTTATAAGTCAATAATACAATAACTCTATAGAAAAGTGGACAAAGATATGAACAGTAGTTTCAGTAAAGAGGAAATATTTTTGTCAAGCAAAATCATGAAAAGGGGTTTAATTTCATTAGTAATAGGGATATAAAAACAATGACACTGTGAGATAGCCACCCTTTTACTCATTCAATTGGCAGAAACTAAGAATTTGACAACACATTAATTAGAAATGATATGAAAACTCTTAGGCATTGCTAACTTTTCAGTTAAACCCTTATAAGTATCTTATGTATTCTACCGGAACTCTATCTAATAATATACCCAATTTTGTTTTTGTCCTAGTTCTTGGGCTCATTGTTGTTGAGTATATCTTATTTTTAAACCATACTTGTTTTTAAATTTATAATATCCTTTTATACATATTAAAAAGGAAAATGTAAAATTTAAAAGTAATATGGCTATTATCAATATAACAAGTCAATTAAGAAATCTGAATTTTATTTGTGTTTATACTCCCAGGTTCAAAGTCATTTAATTAGACAGAGACTTTTAGTGACACTAATCACATTTATATATTAAAGTTTCTGAAGCATTTGAATTCCTGCATTCATATAAAATTGAGTTCTGAAATTTCCCTATTTCTGAAATTTAGTTGTATTTCTCATAAATAATCATTATAATCAAGAACACATTTTTTACAAATTTCAAATTATTTATTATGTTTTACAGTTCAAAAAAGTGCTTTTAAATATAGCTGACTCTCCCAGTAAGCTTGGGTGGTGGATGGATAAGGCACTTATTAGAGGGACTATTTAAATAAACAGAACCTAAATCTTTAAGAGGGTGAATGACCTACACAGGTCCATACACGGGCTAGTTGCATAGTTTGTATTGTACTTGACTTTTCACTCTGTTTTCTGCTCTCTCCCCTACACCATTTTACCTCTAAAGATAATATTAAACTGGTAGGTCTGTGAAATGTTTCAGCACTTTCAAAATGCTTTCCATTTCATGTCATCTGTTTTGATTCTCACATTCACCCTTAAAGTTTCTTTAACATATTTCTTTCTTCTCATAACATGTATAGCATAATTTAAACCAAATATATTATTAGCTATGAAAATATAAGATCTTTCCGTTAAAAATTTTACTAGATAATCAAATCAAAATAATAAAAATAAATCTTGTTTTTGTTTTATAAACCCCATGGTTTTATTCACTGATTTGTCCAAGAAGTAAGTAAAAAATAATTATTTTGGAATTTCTTGGTTTTGTTTTGTTTTGTTTTGTTTTTGAGAAGGCAAATGAATGAATGAAAGAATGAATGTACTGTTTTATCATCCAAACAACTTCTGCTTTTCTGGGTTTATTGAAGATAGAATGAAATGTGCTCTCTGCCTTCTAGAAATCCATTTATTTGTACATTTGTACATTTAACAAAGTACAAAAAAAGTCTTTTCAGAAATATTTCTTTAACTGTGCTATAATGTATAGTGAGTATTATTACGAATGAATAATGTAGTATTATTAAAAAGCATGATTTATCTTTATTCTTATTTGTAAACATCCTGCTTAAATTTTTCTCACTCTCTCTCTAAAATCCATGTGGTCTTGCCAGCTAATGGTAGTCTGGTTATAGGCAAACTACATTTCACATCCCATCAAACCCACCTGCTCACACTTGGCAGAGTTTGGCCTGAGTTGCTGCTCATTAGAGGCTCTGGCAGAGAGAAAGAGTGGGTGGAAGAAGCAATGAAACCAGTGCCTGAAAAGTGAAACTGAGGTTTAGGTTTTATATGGGATTTTATTTGGTGAGTGGTTACACTGCTTTTCATTATACCAGATAACAGGTTGCTGGCAGCATATTTAAGAGATATGGAACTTTTAAGGGGCTGAACATGAAATTAAAGCTTGATGAAATGAATTCTAATCTGTGCCCCATAGTCATATGTGTGCCAGGAAACTTACGTGCCGGTGCTTTAATTGTAATTGGTTGTTCCCTTACAAGCAGCAGCAATATCCACTTTGCTGCACATGGAGAATCTAGGAAACAATGCCATTAAGAGTTTATATGCCATCTTATGCTCCACTTTCTTCATAACATTACATCAGTTCTACAGGCATTTTCTGCCCCATTTACCAAACTGGCTCCAGTCAATGAAGTTTTGCATTATATGCCCCCAGGGAAGAAAATAATGCAAGACTTTTACTGTCCATGTTAATGCCATTTAATACATTACTCAAACACATGCTTCAGACCAACAGTTCTGATTACACAGTTTTGGTTTAAAGTGGCTTCCAAACTGACTCCTTAACTGGCAACTTCTCAACAGCTTATGTCTTCCCAAACCTCTTTTTGGAGGATTTTGGGGTTGGGAGTGGGGTGGGGCACAGTTTGAGATGCTGCAAACACTCTTGGTTGTTTTCAGTGTTACAGCTTTATTGCTAAAAAGGAAGAGAAGGGGATGTCCAGCCTGTTTGTTTTACTGTGTTTTTCAAAACGTGTGTGTTTAAATGTTGCTTAAACTGGAACTAGTCCTCACTTACCTCTTGGGAGGCTATCTGTGAAAAATGGTTTAACATTCTAAAAATGATGTGAGTCCAAAAGTTAAAGTTGGAAGTGGGAGTGAATAGTGAGGTAGAACAGCATTCCGTCTCTTTTTTGGAGGACTTGGATTTCACTCCACTCCTTTTGAAAGAGAAGAAAACAGATCCTTCTCCTCTCTGTTTGGATAAGGAAGGGAGAAGGCTTAAAGAAGAGAAACATTTTCAATACCAGCTGTTCCCCAGCTCAGGCCTGCATAAATCTATTCTTTCTTGAGCTGGAGATATTAGGACAAAAGTTTAAATAGAAAGTGAATCAATGATGCCAATTTTATGATTCTAAATTACTAAATTTTTTAGAGGAGACCAAAAGGCTAAGAGATAAATTCACAACAGTTCAATCTAGAATCAGCGACAAGAGCATAGTTACATCTGCTATTCTGTAGTGAGAGAGCTCTCAAGGTTTCTTTGTGTGATAAACCCCAGTTGCTAATTCTTTTCTCAATGGTCTCCAAAATACTTAAGCAATAATTACCAGGTGTGCAAATCAAATAAGGCCATCTCAAGACAAAGCAGCTAGGTCTCTTATTTTGGGATAAGCGTGGTTTAAATATCTCGCCTTAATATAGTCTTAATACCAGTGTCTTCATATTAAAACTTATTAGCGAGTCTTAATTTTTAGAGATTTTCCCGCCAAGTTTAATGTCTCTTTTGAAAGATTTAACTCATAAACACGTTGCTAACTAAATTTACAGAGCACGTTTGGGATGTATGTGCTTAAGCTCAGCAAGAAATTAACTATTTTGTAAATATGTGTAAAATATGAATCAATGAGCACATCAAAAGGGAATTTAAAATAATGTTTCAGTATGGCCTCATAATTTATTCATTTTGGCCCTCGACAGTATGTCTGCTTAAAGCTAATTTGTGGAATCTTTAGGCAAGCTAAAATTTGATCGTCACTTGCCCCACTCAATTTTTTATGACAAAACATTTACTAGGAAATCTTTTTCCTTGTCTTATCCAGAAGCTCTCCTCCTGAAATTTTTCATTTATTTCAATGGCACCGATTTTTTGAATTTGCTCAAATGCAACTTATATCTTTTTCTCTATACTCTTGTATAGGTTCTATATTATTGCCTGTATTTTTCATCTAGACCCTGTTACATGAAAGGTCATGGATTTTGGAACTCAACAGACCTGGCTACAAGTCCCATTTCGATTACTTGCTGGCATTTGCTTTTTTAAAGTGAATGTTATGAGCATCAGTTTCCATTTTCAGACAACGAAAGTTTTGTAGGGGTAGTATAAGAATTAGAGATACTGTACAAAGATCGTGTTCAACTGATGGTAACTCCTAAAATAAAAAACTCAGGGAAGGCAGGATAAAGACAGATGACATGGCATTTTTACCCATTTCGAATAGAGTATGTGTTTGTTAGGCCAGAAGACTGTGGAAGCAGCCGACGGTCCACAAGAGAGCAGTGAGTCTTCTCTGAGAAAGAAGGCCTTGGCCATAGCTTCACTTCCCCAGTGACTAACTCATCTGGGCAAGGGAAGCGAAGCCTGAAATGTTCGAATTGCTGTGAGGGGAAGTTAGCCCGACAGGCTGAGTTGCCTTTCTTGTCCTTGGCATTGTAACAGTGCACGGTCTTCTGTTGTTCCTGGAACCACTCAAGCATATAATGAATGGAGTACCAGTGATTGGAAACGGTCGGCCCTCGATGATATTTCCGCAAGTTGTTTTCCTTCTACAACTTGGTAATGGATTTTTCTAAGTTTAACAGGATGGTTGAAGTGTCTCATGATTTTATATGCTGTTGCCCCCTCTAGAGCCAAATCTGTCCAGTTATCATGTCATTTTTTCAACACTGAAAATCAACTCCTCTCCAAAATCTTAACTGTTTTCTTTGGAAGGTTACGTGATCCTAAGCAAACAAACAAACTGAAGAGCCATTCTGGTTTTTCTGAAGAAATTTGAACTTTATTCCTCTTTTAATGAGTTACATTTTTGGATTTGTAGGTTAGGTTCACTGAATTCTGCAGAGGTCAGGGGGAGAGGAAGGAACGTGTGACAGTCTTCATACGGGAGGGAAATGGAGCTCTGAAAGGCTGACCCATTTCTGTGTACAAACACCTGGCAGGCGAGTTGTAGAGTAAAGCAGAGGTCCAAATTGTGAATATTAAGTAAAGCACTGTGAAGACAGAGTAGCCAAACATACATGGGTTAACATTCTCAGCTCTACTATTACTCAATGGGTGAACTTGGATAAACTCCTTAAATTCCACAGGCTTTAATTTTTACATCCTTGTATGTTGTGAGGATTAACATGAACTGAGCACTTATTATATGCCGGCCACTTTTCTAAGCACGTTGTTTGTGATATTCCATTTAATTTCCACAACGACCCTATAAAATATGAAGCAAATATTATTTGGCTTGTAAAAATGAGGAAACTAAGAGAAAAGACACCTGGCAGAAGGTAACAAAGTTAGTGATGACAAAGTTAGAATTTTGACCTAAGCAGTTTGACTCCAAAGCCCATATTTTTAACCACTGTGGTATAATTAAGTTACTTGATATATTGCCTGGTATATAATTAGCATTTAATAAATGGGAGATTTCAATATATACTTATATATCATTTATATATTTAAGTATACGTTCATGTATATTCAGTTTTTGGAGCTTTGATCAAGTATCAGCAAACTTTTCTTCTAAAAAATATTAATAAGCTTTGAGAATTTGCTGTTGGAGATTTAGAGTTGGCAGCTACACTGGTCGCTGATTTGAAGGATCTATTCACAACGCCGCCCCCCACCCCTGGCTGAACATTGAGTGTAAACACAGAGATGACAGAGATACTCTAGAGTTGGTCTCCATATTGGAGGAGTCTTTTCCCCGCTCTTCTTCAGGATGTGATTTTCTTTCATAGAAAAAAAATATTAAATGAAGTTATTTTTCATTTCCGCTCATTCTGTCATCTTTAGCTTCACTATAAATTAATGTGATCTTATGATTCTTTTTTCCCTCTTTTCTGGATTCATATTTTTGTAATCAGTCTGTCAACTAAGCTTTCAGCAGTCGAGTTTCTGTGTTCTAGGTGCCATGAGGATAGTCCTAACTCAGTGCCTACACACTAGGAGGCAGAGTCCCTTCTTTCACTACCTTCCACACAAACCAATACCATGCCTTAACCATTTCATGGAAAGTCCCTGCTCCAGTCCATCTTGAATACAAAACTACAGAATTAACCATAGGTCCTTCTACACACCTTCTATAAGTGCCATCTCGCTTATTCCTCACCCCTCCCTAGGCAAGTGAAAAAAGTGAATTTAAATGCTTCAATACTGAATTTAAAGTACAGAATCAATTAGCTTTACTTTCAGATTTCAATTCTTTTGAGCACCTTAAAATGTTCCTTGATTTTCAGTACTGTCTCCCAACATGAACATCTTTCTCCAGCCCCACTATGTCCTTCTTTCCAGTTCTTACCTTGTTTTCCCCAAGCCTTTGTGACTCTGCTTCTACTGTCACAGATTTTGGATATTTCCTCCTCACAGATTCTCTCTTGTCAATCTACCTAAATTTGTCAAACCACACCCTATAACAATTTTCTGTATCCTAAGTATGGAATTATTTTTCAATAAATTATTGATTACGTACTGATAGTTTGTGAATTTTTTGCCATGCATATATTTAGATACATGCAACATGAGGTAACAGCATATTGTCAAGTCTTGCCGCTGTTTCTTAGTTTGGATTACGTTCTCCTATATGGGTTGAAAGCAGCTTTACGAATGTTCTCTACACATTTCATTTGTGTTTGTTTAGTTTCTTATATTACCTTGTTTTGAGGAAGAAAACTTGATTTTCAATTTTTTCCATTTAATTCTGTCATCTGGTCTCCTTTAAAGTTCCTACTCAAAGGTTTTCTGAGATAATAAAAACATGTCATTAGTTCTTTATTCTTAATTAAGTCTAATTTTTGTTATCATCCTTCATAATTACTTAAATTAAAAAAATCCTTAATTTGCTCTTTCTTCTTTATTTAATCCTTAATTAATGCCTGCATATATGACCTATTATTTTAAATAACTACTTTTGTCTAAGAGGTCAATAAACCAACCAAGAAACAAACAAATAAGTAAATAAAGATAAATAGATCAACCAGCTAAAAAGAGCCTTTGGGTAGGAGAAGCCCAATACTATTTTGATATTCTTGAATGAATTCACATGAGAAATCTAGATTTATGCAGTACATAAACTGAGTTTAGCAACCAAAGCCTGACATTCCAGCAATTTCACCAGACTTGTAAAAGCTGTTATTTTTGACTGAATAAATGAAATTTGCATTGATTACCTAAACAGACTGACATTCATTTGCATGAACATGATAAATCTACAGCTATCACACAAGCCAAGTAGCACATTCATTGGAAAATAGCTCCAGTGTGAAATTAATAAGTTATTTTCCTTTTTTCAACATGGGCAATAGAAACGTTTAGGTTTTGCTTAAGTATTATCTATTCCATCTTATACATTGTTTACTTTTCTTAATATAATAATAACACCATGGCACAAATGCATTCTTTCCATATGAGATAATTATATAAATTAAGTAAGACCAATACTTACACCTAGCCTGAATTCAAAATAGCTTTTTTTTTTTTTTTTAAATGTTTTGATTAAAAGCAAGTAAATGAGCATATGTCCAATTACATTTTGGGTGTAATAGTTTTAGCCACCACATTTTGGCATTTTATTTTATTAGCTAAGAGTTCACATATGGTTTCCATGTCTCCAAGCTGTCTTTAAGGATACAAGAGTTGTATAACCTCACATTGTTTTCTTTCCTTTTCTCTTCCAGCCCCCTCCCTGTTTCTCACATATGTTCCCTCAGAGAGGTACTTCTCTTAGTTTTAAAGATTATATGTGCAAATTGTGAAAAACCTGAAAGTTTGCTTGTGCTTTGAAGAAATGATGAAAGAAATGCTTTGAACCCTAAAATTTTTACCTAATGAAAGAATCCGAAATGAATGCCAAAATGTTTGCTATAGAAACAGCAGTATTAGTATACAAATATATAAGGCTTGCAATGATTATTATCTAGCTGCTTCCTTCTATGGCCTGATGCCACATCAGAATTTTTGCAGTCCCCGCTTTCAGAACCTTCCCTAGCAGCTTTGGAGTGAAGGAAGCGGGAAGCTAAGTGAACATCTTAAAGACTGAAATATCTAAGACACAGACAGCCCTGCTGGTGAAGGACGCAGGATAAGGGAGCACAAAGAAACATATTCAGCTCCTTTTGGTTTCAACATTCCGCCCTGTGTATCTGTGTTACTGATATAGTTAATGGTTTGGAAAACAGCAAGACTTGCATATTTTGGCGGAGAGTTAAAGAAAACCTTTCTGAATAACTGACTACAACTCAGTTACTTTTTAAAGCTGTCATTCTAACATTTCAAGAACTTTGGGGTAACTCAAATCTTTCTTTCTGCTGTCTTGCCTGTATATTAGAAACATTATATCCAATTTCCAAAGAAAGTAGAAATTTTGAATATATTGTTTATTTACAAAGATTTCTGAAACAGCATACACATGCAATATTAAATCAATATTAGACACTCTTCAATACATATTTAATTAAAAAAGAAAGACATTAAGATACTGAGATAGTCAGCTGTGCTAAGTGTTGAACTAGGCATTCTATAACAGTAGATCAGATTCCTGGCTTTCGAAGACAAACTTTAAAAATTTCCATTATTTGTAGGCAACACTTAAGAACCAGGAAATGGAATATTTTTTTTTATTCCTGAGGAACAAATGTGATGGGTACGCAGCTGATATGATAAACAGTGTCTGAGCTTCACTGATCACCCAGTCCAGCTGATATTCTCTCACTTTTGTATGCAAAAATGTCTTTTTAGATGATAAAAAAAATTTTCATTTCTTTATGGGAAATGGATCACAAAAGAAAGCCAACAGTTTAATAAATGGCTTTAGTCTTGTATTTACAAAATCTTTAATGGTCTAAAGGAGACATTTAGGCTTTTTTTTTTTTTTTTCCCCTCAGTTCTAATACATTTGAGTTGTGAGACATACACCACTAGTGATATTTAGAATTTGGGCTTACCATGAATGTCAAAGTGCAAATATGTTTTACTACATTCAGTTCACTTTCCACGTATGTCTCTCACTTATGTTAACCTTTCTATATTTTGACTCATTTTGACGTTTTGCAACAGTCAGTTTTTGCAACAAATTGCCAATGGAAGTTAAGGTGTCACAAATTTATAGTGAGTCAGAAATTTTAATTTCCTTTGAATGTAGCGGAAATATGTTTAAGACTAATCAATCACTGAATTGAGCCTAGTTAGTGACTTAACTGTTCATATCACATGATATAAAGCGTATAGAAACTATTATGATCTCAGACTGTGGTAAAACATAATACAGACTATAGTTCCTTATTGCAGATCTTTTGTTACTAAACTATTTCTGAACTATTCGATCTTTATATTATTATTCCTTTTAATGCTATTTAGAGAGAAAGTACATAGCTTTACATGAATATTCTCAGGAATAGTAATTATTATAATATAATAGAATTAGTAGATACCATTTATGTAACATCTACTCTGTGCCTGATACAATGTTAAATGTGTTACATACATTATCTAGTTTAATGCTCTAAAAATAACCTTATCCCCATGTTGTACATGAGAAAATGAAATCTAGAGAAATTAGAAGTAATTTTCTCTAATCCATCCATAAGTGACAAAACTGAAGTTTTAGGCCAAATCCATCTATCTATGAAAGGGTTAGTAAATTTTTCTAATAGTGCAAATTTTATGGTAGAAATTACCCTTTTTAATGTTAGAGCAATTAATAAAAAAAAATATGTGAACTAGAAATTTTGAAAAAAATTTATTGGAAAGCATTTTTAAAGGAGGTATAATTTTTAAATGAAAAAATATTTGTAATAATATATGCTTGTGGTATAAAATTTAAAAGTTAGAAAATATTACACAGTAAAAAGGACATCTTAATTCTCATCTATAATCCTCAGTTTTCTTCCTAAGAGGAAACTAAAACTACCTCTTTCTTATTCCTCCTCATAGATACCCGCCATGTAAATAAGTAGTGTACACATACTCATACTTCTTGCTTACCCAATCCCCAACAAATTCCTCTTCCTTATAATGGGAGCCCATTCTGTTCTGGGTAAAAGTGTGCCCAGCTAAAACACAATATTTTCAAGGTGCCTCGCCATTTGAACAGCTATTTAATACAGTGCTGACCAATGACAGGGAAGCAGAAGTTGACAGCTGGGGTTTTCGGGAATGTTCTTTGGAAGGGTGCAGAATATAGTTCCACTTCTTTCTGCCTGAAATACCAGTAAAATGTTGAAAATGGAACAACCACCTTGCAATACGTAGCTGGTAAGCCACATGGTGAGAATTAATGAGAAAAAAGGAAGAAACCTGGATCATTCCTGGTATAATTGTGTTACTGTAGTAGGACCTCACAGCTTTTACATTAGAAAAATTAAATTCCTAATTTGTGCTTCATCCTTTTAACAGCAGCATAATATTCTACTTTGTGGATGTAATATCATGTATTTCTTGCCTCCCATTAAAGTCCAGTTAGTTTATTTTAATACTCTCAAGAAAGACAATTCTGTGACAGGTCTATGTTATTCTGTGCACGAGCACATATATTTGTGCAGTAAATTTCTAGAAGCAGAGCTGCTTGGTCAAGGGGTATACATGTTTTAAAAGCTTAGGTGTTGCCAAATTCCTTGTCATACAAATAGTTCCAGTTTATTGACACCATTTCATGAAAAAGAAGATTTCTCCACATAATTTTTAATGTAATATGTCAAATTTTAGATTTTGTTTTCCAAACTGAAAAGTAAAAGGTATATTCCTATATAGCTTTAATTTAAATTTGTCATAAATAAAATTGAAATCTTTTTTTGATTATATAGCCATTTGTTTTTTCTCTTCCACAGTCCTTGACATTCTTCGCCCAAATTTTGTGTTCACCCAATTATTCAAAGTAAATATTCAAATATTATGAAAATAATTCCTTTATTTATATTTAATTAATAGAGTCCTTGTTTTTAACTTGCATTTTACTCATTTATGCTTTTTTAATCCATGCAGAATTCTTTTACATTTGTGCAAGTGAATTTTTTTTTAATGGCTTCTTGATTCACATCTACTTGAAAAAGCCCTCCCCACTCAGATTATACCAACATTCTTCTTTGGCTTTAAATGTTTGATACATTTTGGGATTTATTTTGATGTATCATGCAAGGTAGGGATTCAACTCTATTTTCTTCAAGATATTTACTCAGTTGTTACAACATAGTTATAGAATAAAATCTTTCCCATTACTAATTTATAATGCCACTTTAATCATATACTAAATGCCTATTCATATTGAGTTTGTTTGTGGCCTTTTTGGTCTAGCTCATTAATCAATCTGTCTAGTCATGTGCCAGCATCACACATAACTTTACAATGTGGTTAAACATTGGGCTTGGTCCCTCATTATTTTTATTTTTCAGAATTGTTTTTGCTCTTCTTGCTTCTTTATTTTTTTCACATAAACTTTAAAATCAGCATGTCTATTTCCAAAAAAAAATATTATTTTCTTTTAAAATTTAACATTAAATATATAAATTAACAAAGGAAAAAATCTTTGAGATGTTATATCTTCCAAGCCAAAAACATTATACACATTTCTATTAAGTCTTATTTTATTTCTTTAGTAGCATCTTATGATTTAATATTATAGATCTTATGCATTTCCTGTTATTCTTTCATATTTCATTCTGGGCTGCTATTATGATTATTGTAAAAAGGATATTCATTTTATTGCTTAACTTGTAATTTTTACAGATAATTTAAAATTATTAACATTCTCCCAACAAACTTATCAAATACATTTATTACTTGTGAAGCTTTTTAATTCATTTTCTTGAATTTTTCAGATAAATAAACAGAAAATAATGAATATTTTCTTCCTTTCTAATTTTTAAGCCTATTATTTCTTCCTTTTTTTTCTAATGGCTAGAGTAGAAGTTCAAATTCAAATTAAGGTTCTCATTTAATTTAAAAAATAACTTTGCTTCCTACAGCCATCACCAGTGCTATTATATTTACCCTGGTACAGCCTCCTCTTCAAAGAGCTTAACAATTTATAGAAAATATATGTCAACTACAATCATTTTGTGGTGGAAAACAATGTAGTAGAGAAAGATAGGATGGTGATAAATATAAAAACTATTGAAAGCCAATGAAATTCCTAAATAATAAAAATATTTATAAGACTTAAAAAGTTAACAACTTTACTTTTAAAATTTGTATTCACAGTAATAAAATTCAATGTAAAAAAACAGCATTTCCCTAGAGTTTAAATAATAAAAATCTATTTGAAAAATTCCTCACCCTGATCAAAATAGATTTTCATATGTATTATACCGGTTTATAAATACGTTCAATATTTTTTATTAAAATCAAATTTCAATTATTTAATATGAGATGTTTTACATCTGAGTAACTGGAAATGTTAAGATGACTAGATAATTTTTAAATCTGTAAACTTTAGATAGAATTGTCAAATGTTTAAGCCCTCTCTGTTATTTGTTATATTTCACGTTTGATTTTCATGAGAAACAAACAAATGGATAAAAGGAACTATCACATAAGAAAAATGAAATATATAAAATAATGAATTAAATGAGATCAAAGATGATAAAGTCAGTTTACTGTGATGAATAGTTTACCTATTTCAGATGTTGATCTCAAAACTAATTTCACAGCAAATTCTTTCCTTAAAAAAAAAAGAAAGAAACATGTCATGGCCAATAACTGCTGAAAACTGTGGAGACTGGCACTTCCAAATGGTTGGCAGATTATTAAGCCAATTTTTATTGAGTCCACTCTAGCTGTTGGAGGGTCTGTGATTCCCAACTGTTTCACATCAGAGAATGAAAACAAGTAGGACCCAGCCAAGACCACATTGGTGACTGCCAGCCCCTTTATATGCCAAACATGAAAGCAACAAGTCCAGATGCTTTGATCCTTGCATTTTTGGACGCAGCCCAAAGTTATAGAAAAAAAGCACAATTCATGTTAGGACAACATACATTATAACTAGAAATCAATCAATAGCACTGTGACCTTCAAACTCAGTAAATGTTTGGAGTTAGTTTCAGAGCATGTAATCTAAATTGGGGATTGGAAGTTGGAACTTGTCCTAAACTAACAGAAAAAAAAATGTATATTTTTAAAATATAGAGATTAAAGGAAGCAACAGATGAAGTTTTAATTTATGTGTGTATGTATATGTATATATACATATATATTCATAAAGAATGCATTCTAATTTAAAAGACCCTAAATGGTAAGAAAAAGAAAGGCACTACCACAATGAAAACCTCTTTTCCTGCATATAATTAAAAGAGAAACTAAATTGTGGCAGGAAAATATATTGGAAGGAAATTATGAGCTTTCTCCCAATTTAGGGTAAGAGAATAATGAGATAATTTAAGAGGTGAGTCACTTCGTTGCTAGGACACTGACTTGCAGCAGATCTCAGCCTGCCAACTCATGAAACAATTGGCCCTAGTTTTGGACGTATGTGGGCCTAAATTCCCCAATACAGGTATATTGAAGAACTGACAATGGCAAAACTGAGCAAAAGAGTTGATAGCCAATCTGAATTTGGGCACAAGTAAAACTGCAGCCTAAATCCTTGTGTTTTAAGTCACTGCTCGTGGCCAGGGTAGTTACTTGAAAACAATCTTCTGGGATAGAAGAAATAATGTAAAAAGTAGCTTAGCTTAAGGGGCAGTATCTGGCACCAAAAAGCAATTAAAAGTAATTTTGCATCCTTCATTTTATTTTGTTTTTTAACTTTACAATAATGGTTTGACTGTATTGTCAAACAATTTCTGTCTAGACTACATTGTGTTAAAACCTCACCGTTTTGTATTGTAAAGCTTTTGAATTGTTTCTGGCACCAAACAGGCTGTTCTAACACAAAAGCTAATTTGTGGTAATACTGATAATGTTCAAGAACCTATTATTAAGATTTTTCTCTCTTTTCTCTTTTTTTTTTTTAAGTATACTTCTTCTTGGTCAGAAAAGTAAATTAATGGTGGTGATAATACTTTGCAATTTCTACTGACATGTCAAAAAGGCAATGTACAGATAATCTAACATTTTCAAAATCTTCCAGGAACTGGCTTCTCCAGTCTCAACCTGCGAAAACAACTTTCGCAGTCTCAACCTGAGAAAACAACTTTTTCTCCCCCCTACAATATGAAGTTACTCAAAATGCTTCACAGCATCTCCAAGAGAGCTGGGTCAGGGAAGATCATCATGTTATCAGTTTGACTGTTATCCATATGTGTTCTGGATGTCTATAAGTGTGCCTTGCACAAAAGAGGGTCTATTAGGCATCTGAATAAGATAAGAGCAAGTTAAGGCACATGAAGGTGGCCTGTTTGGAAATGACCCCATTTACCCAAGTCTGAGAACAGCTTAACGCAAAACTTAGAAATATTGACCTACCACCATGGAATCCATCTTTTGAATTAAGACTTTTAATGTTGTTAATCATTTCTTATACTGATGAATGCTCCTATTTTTATATAGGTATTCCATTCTCTCAGAGGAATTCTTTTACTTTGAAGGACATATCAACTAGGTCTATTTCTAAATATATATATTTAGAAATATATATATGGTGAATTGAAAAAAAGCATTAATCTATTCATTCTTTATTGAACACTTATAAGTTGTGAAAGACTTTATTGGAGGCTGAAGGGGGTTTTAAAAAGTGGAAAAGTATGCTACAGTAGAAGGGTCATAGACTTTGGAGAAAGAATGTTTAGTCTAATTCTGTCTTCTTCACTTAGCAAAGTCATGGCCTTGAAGAAATCACTATTCTCCCTGTACTTCAGTTTCATAATTTTTTAAATTGAAACAAGTCCACTATCCTGTACTACTCTGGTTTTTGAGACTTAAGGAAGTCAATATTAAATAGATGAACATCCTTCATTTCTGAAAGCAAGGTATCTTTATGTATAATCATTTGCTACTAATTAAAGTTTTTGATTAATCATAAATGAGTAGTAAAAAAAAAAATATCTGCTTTAATAGTTAATTCACAAGAAAACATCAAGCAGACTGGAATAGTGAAAAGAGGCTTCAAAGATTGAGAGGACCCCAAAGGATGGGTATGATTGATGATTGTACAAGGTCAGGAAAAAAAAGAAACATGTATAATTAGGGAGTTCTGTGAACCATGATATAAAAGTACAAATATACAACAAATATTCATCCAGTTGATCATTTATTCACTGGAAAACATTTGTTTAGTATGAAGAGAACAGTTTGCTGCAATTCTTTTGGATAAGGTGGGAGACAAAACATAGAGCGTTCACTCATTTCTGATATGCTATAAAGAATTGTAAAAGCTGGGGCAACTGTGTCATATTAGAGATGAGACAAGTAAAAGATGTATACCTGAAAGACGAGAATATAAAAGAGGCTAACAGGAAATCTCTGGTCCAATTTCTCTAGCCCTAGCTTGCCAAGTAGGGAAGTGACACTCAGGCCAAAATATAGTGATGTATTTTTGGAACAACTCCTGGCTTAGTCCTGGGTTTGGAACAGCCATGAGGGGTATTTTGGATGGTGTATCTGGTCTACTTTGTGTTGGCACCTCTGATGTTGTTCCGAAGCTAGGTGAACCACTCTGTCTTGTCAGAATGCAGGCAACTCTGGATGTCAGGCAGATGGCCAGGAACACCAAGAAAGGCCTGAAAGAGGGTCAGAGGTGGAGCAGGAAAAAAATGAGAGAGTTCAGTCCCATTCCCAGCTGGAGTACATACAAGAAATGCTGGCAGTATACACCTTATAGTCCAACAAAGAGTCTGAATAAAAGACAGTGGGTTGCATCCAGTAACTGAGATGGCCATAAACTTTCCAGACAGGTTGAATGAAGTGACAAGAGATTACAGAAATGAGAAAAATACATGATATAAAAAAAAAAAAAAAAAAAAATCAGAAAAACAAAAATGCGGCTTCAGGATAAAACCTGTCTGGAGATCTGTAATGCTCTGCTGTCTCAACTCTGCTTTGGTATCTCTTTTTCTTTCTCTTCCTCTTTGTCTGCCTTTGCTTTCTCTGACAAAAATCCTTTGTCTTCTTCCTCACTCCCTCACTTTCTTTCTTGATTTCCGTGCTTTGCAAACAATTCCATGAACACAATTTCAGGTTCAGAATTGCACATCAGAATTTCTTGTATATTATTTTTAAAGAATCGTTTTTAATTGAACAAATTAAATGTTTAAGATTTTATATCAGACATTTTCATCTTCAGGTAATGCTGATTTAGCTTATTCCAGATGAACCCTCCCACCCAGAATAAGAAAAACTAACAACACGCAGACACACTCAATTACCTCTCTCTCTCTTTCTCTAGATGATGACAAAAAGATAGAAGATAGATGATAGAGATAGATAGATAGATAGATAGATAGATAGATAGATAGATAGATAGATAGATAGATAGATAGATATAATTTCTGTGTTTAGCAATCGGGGAGCTATTAAGGCAGTGAGGATAACAAAGATCAAAATTTCCATAATAAAAGAAGTGTAAAGAGTTAAAACAGTGAGCCCAACATCCTGCATTTTCTTTCACCATTTACTGATTCACAGCCAAAGCTATGAGGCTGAGAGTTTGCATAAAACCTCTGGAAGTGCTGAATAGTAAAAATTGGAGTTTAGGGCTCACCAACAAGGATACCTAGGAAAAAAAAAAAACAATCTTTCAGTTGGGACACCCCAAAGGGCTACACTTTAAGTGTAGGGGTAAAATGGAACTAGACTGGCCTACCTTAACTACTTTTACAAAAAAGTATGGCCCTAAACAAACAAACAAACAGGAAATAGGAACAAATTCCAAAGAAACCCAGGTATAGTAGTGATCATACATAAACTTTAAAATAACCATAATTAATATATTCAAGAAATCAAATAATAAGGATTTCAGCATTGAATTGAAAGCCAAATATGGAACAAATGCTACAATAAAACACAAATATTTTTAAACTGCATTTTTAAGAAAAGCAACAACTAAATCATTTTATGAGAGGCACGCTATAAATATTAAAAAGTTTAAAATTTAAAGGAGGGAAAAGTTATATTTTGCAAACCATAAACAATCTGGTACAGCTATTCAGTAGTAATTCCTTATTCATGGTTTTGCTTTCCACAGTTTGTTACCTGCAATCAACCACAGTCCAAAGATATTATATGGAAAATTCCAGAAATAAACAATTCATAAGTTTTAAATTGTGAGCCATTTTGTGTAGCAAGAAGAAATCTGGAGCCATCCTGCTCTGTCCCACCTGGGGACAGAATTACCCTTTTTCCCAGCATGTCCATGCTCCCTGCTCCTTAGTCACTTAGTAGCCATTCTCAGTTAACAGACCAACGGTTGAAGTATTACAGTGCTTGCGTTCAAGTAACCTTTATTTTACTAAATGGCCCCAAAGTGCAAGAGTGGTGTTGCTAGCACCTCAGATATGTCAAAGAGGAGCCATAAAGTACTTCTTTTACGTAAAAAGATATGTATACATAGGGGGAAAAAAATAGTATATACAGGGTGTGGTACTATCTGCAGTTTCAGACATCTACGCAGAGACTTAGAAAGTATCCCAGAGGTTAGGGGTAGACTACTGTACTAATATTAGACAAAGTAGACCTTAATGTAGAAATCATTGCTAGATCTAAAATAAGAATTTCTTAATATTTAAAATTATAATTTTTTTTCTATTTAGGAGAAGCAAAATTGATATAACTAGAAGGAAATATCAAAAAATATACAATTGTTTTAATATACTTTACTCAAGAAATGAAAGAAGAAAAAAATTAGTAAAAATATAAAAGAATTGGCATGATTAATAAAGTTGACTTAAATGACATCTATAAAACATCACACTCAACATCAGCAGGATGTATATTCTTTACCAGTGCCCAGGAAACATTGACCAA
>NW_006435762.1:2035803-2043161 GCF_000325575.1 Pteropus alecto
GCTGAACCGTAAAGCAGATCTTCACTAATTTTAAAGATCAAAACAATTAAAAAATATGTTATCTGACCACAGTAATGTGAAGCTACAATTAATAATAAAAACATTTTAATTCCCCAAATATTTTAAAATTAGTAGCACACTTCTACATAATATGTGGGTTAAAGAAATCACAATGGAAATTAGGAAAAATATGACTTAATGATAATTCACAACTATCAAAACTTGTGAAATGCAGCAGCTAAAGCTTTGCTTAGAAGTATATATACCCTCAAATGCATAGACTTAAAAAAAAAAGAGAAAGTTTGAATAATTATCTAAATATCATCTCAGAAAGTTTTTTAAAAAATAAGAAATGAAAACCAAAGAAAGTAGAAGAAATCATAATGTGAGGGCAGGAATTAATAAAATAAAAAAGAATCATACAATAGAGAAATTCAACAAAAGCAATAATTCTTTTAAAAATACTAATATAATTAATAGCAATAAGGCAACACCGATAAATCAATGAGAGAATTACTATTATCAAGAATAAACATGGTAAATTCTACAGTGATTAGAAATAAAAATAAAAGGATATTATGAACAATTCTATGCCAATAGTGGGAAAATGTCTAGAAAAGACTTTACACAATGTGTCCTAAATGAATTATTAGCTTGATAGTAAAATACTCCAAATAAGTTTCAGATCAATACTTCCTGTGAGTCCAAAAAGAAATTTCTTTTAGGACTATTCAGAATATCATTACAGTCATTTCCTGCCCTTCATACTGACAAGTACAGGCCATTAGAAAAAGCTTTAACAGCTGTAATACAGAATTATCCCTTGTGGTTTTAGTTACTAAATTACGTATGGGGAGTTTTTAGAGGGTGATAATTTTATAAATTCATAGAATAAATGAACTTCTGGTTGGATGACATGGTGAATGAGTTGAGGAGTCTTACAACATTTCAGCACTTCGAAGAGTTCCTTAACATATATGCCAGGCTTTGCTGAGGTCCAACAGACCTAAGTGTCACAAAATCCCTGGTGATGTGGCTGAATGTGTTTTCAAAGAAAAGAATAAAAATTTGATGCACAAGATGCTCCTTCTTTTCCCCATGCAATCCTTTTCTTAATCTTCTTTAGCTTCTCTATTTCTTCCCTCTCATTGAGGGAAGAAAGACTTTCCTAAGCTCTATCTTCAGCTATGTTTCCTCACATTAAATACAATTCCACTTAACCCTTCTTTATGACAGACTCCCCAAAATCTCTAAGCTTGGCTTCTCTACTGACACAGATCAAATCATGCCCCTTATCATCTCAATGTCAAAGGTCCTTGATTTATGATTCAAACAATTCTGCCATTCAGCTCCAAACTACCATTCCAGCTTTCACTGTCATTACCCACCCCTGCCTCGCCTTGTAACCAGAGCTCCATTTTCTTGTCACAATGCCATCTGCACCAGCCTATGACATTCTCTGTCTGTTCCAATTCACTCTCACATTCTTTCCTATCCCAGAAAAGCCGTTCCTCCTAAATCTACCTCTCACTTTCTTATTCATCTTTTCAAGGGCTAGCTCAAATTCCATTTTACCTGAGAAAGCTTCTTATATCGATTGCCCTGTTCTCTCCCTTCTCTGTAGTCCCACAATAATTTTCACCTTTGTTAGATGAGTGTTTATTCATCTTGTTTATGTTTTTCATAATTCAGTTGTATAAATTGCTTTTTCACTGGATAATAATGATGAGGACCACTTTTTATTTATCATTGTTTTCCCTCAACTCTTGGTCCATTGTTTATGCAATGTGTTTAATAGAATCCTTTTGACCTTTGAACTTTCATTCTGACCTTCTACTCATTTTGTTCATGCACATCCCTATGACTAAACTGCCTAGCAGCTCCCCTTGGAAAAATCCTGCTTATTCTTTAATATTCTTTAATATCCAGCTCTTACGTCATTTCCTTAATGAAGTTTCCCCTTTCACCATATAGAGCTAAGTTCATAATTTTATATGTAAAATACACTTTTATTAGAATGTCTAGAAAGTATTTCTCACAAAGACATGCTTTATTTGACACTAAGTTTGTGATCTGAAAGTTGAATTGTATTTACATATATTTAATATCATCTTGAAACATGTTTTAAGGCAGCTTTGACTACCTGCAATTTTTTCTGTATTTAATTAATTTTACTGAATGTGGCAACCAGATTGTGTGAGAAAAAATATATATTCCCAGTAATATGTGTCTTCTAGAATAAAGAACTAGAGGGCAAAAGCAGTTGCCACAAAATCGCAGAATCAAAGAGAAAGTATAAAAGAACAGTGCCAGGAACCTCAATCGATGGTTCAGCAAGATTGCTTTTGGCACAAGGTAACTGTGTTTTGGGGGAAACTCTGAGTAGTTACCGCACTTCAGATTTGATCCACGTGGTTATGCCATGGGAACAGCACTCTGTCAAAAATTCAATATGTTTCAACTAAACATATTCATAAAACTTTAGAGCATATCCATGGAGTTTTCAGGAGACAAAACTCAATTTATTCAACTGAAAACAGTATTCTTTAACAACAAAAAATCCTAACTCATTGAGCATTTTTGATGCAGGCATAAATCCAACATTTGATTGTGTATTTTCAACAACTGAATAGTGTATGTTCTGTAGCAGGGATTCCTAGTATGATCCAGAAGTTGTGCCATTATATAGTAGTTGGATTCTGTCCTGCCTGGGCCATATTTCTAGATAGAAAATGGTTTGAGATATTTGCTTAAGTTGGTAGTTAAAAAATTATCAATTAGTGCTTTCATTAGAAATACATTTTAAAAGATGAGTTGTGTTGCTATATCTCATTCTCTACTGCTTTCTTTAAGAAACTAATAAACCTTGTTCAAAGCACTGTGACAGTAAATGGGAATATAAAGAAAGATGCCAGCTTTTGCCATAAGAAAAGTCACGGTTGAATTTGGAATACAGAAAATATGCACGAAACTCTAAATAATGATAGGAAAAACTGAAAACTAAACATATTCATAAAACTTTCTCTTACATGAGAAAGGATTTAACAGGTTACTAGCATGGAAAGCAAAAGGTGTCAAACCAAGTATAAGTCAGAGAAAGAAGCAAAGTTCTTTATTTAATTTTTTTAGATGATAGGACTTGTAAAATTTACCAGTAGCACTATCAGCTCGGATACTATATGTGCAGGTTGCATGTACATATTTGGTTTCTCATCTTTTCTGATAGTTCTCCCATAAGTTATTCTTTTAACAGGCTGAGTTTAATTCTACCACAGTGATCCCATAGGCAGATTTCAATAACAGAATTTGTATAAATTAGATAACAGTTTTAGATTCTAAATTTTAATCTGGTCATAATTGGCATTAATAAATGAAGTTGGATTTCAATGAGGAAAATGAAGTAGACTTATTTATATTTGTGGCAATAATTCTGGTCTAAAAGCATATGACCCAATTTAAGTAGCTGATGAGATAGACATAAATCATTTCAACATAAGCTTGAGAATGTTGCTTTAAATGGAAATGACTATTTTAAAATTTTATTTCTATTTGCCTAAGATAGATCTTCAAAGCTAGATACACACCACAGTACTTATCCAACATAAGTGTCTTTGATTGAAGAAATATCTTTAACAGAAACAGAGTGTACCAAGAATTTTTGGTCGTGTCCTTCCTAAAATTGTTTAGTTTTTTCCATAGCTAACAATTTGAGATAAATCTGAAATATTAATTTCACATTTTTCAACCACATTTTCTGTGGATAGTTGCATTCATTCATAACTAAAGACTCAATAAATCAGCCAGTGTTTATTGACTGCCTGCTATGTGCTCTACTCTAGGCTCTGTTTTCCGTGCAATTAGAAAGAATACTTTCCTGGCTTTGAAGAGACTATAATCCAATTGGGAAGAGAACTGGCACACAGAAATAATAGCTACCTTGACTAGACTAAATAGAACAAACTTTTCAGAATGGAAAAGGCCTTAGCTGGGGGAAAAAAAAAAAAAGGAAAAAAATTTATTCGTTGGAATCCCAGAAACTGAACAAGCAGAGCTCAGTAGGTGAAGAGTGTTACAAAGCCAAAGAACAGCACTCACCCCCATCCAGCATGTTCCAGAGTGGAGACACACATCCATCAGAGCAAAAGGTGCTCTGAGTCTTAACAACCCAAGTACACTGGCCAATAGGGCATCTTTACGGCCTCTTCTCCCATTTCCACAAGCCTAAAACATATTTCCTCAAGATCTACCCCAGATGCTGCCCCTTCCTTCATGATTCTTGATTGATCCAGCTGTTTTCTTTTACAAACTCTTAGTCGGCACCTCTCTTATTATAGGACCATTTTCACTTTGTATCGTAGCTCTTGGCGTCTGGGCTTTAGGTTCTCACTTTTCTCCAAAAACTTCCCAAACAAAAGGACCAAATGTGGTCCCTCTTTATCTCTTTGATAGAACCTAACAAGGGCTATGCATTCAAGGACTGCTTATTGAATGAATATATATGATAGTAACTAATTGATGATATGTGGGATAAAATATATATTATATATTTTCCTTTATACCCACCTAATTGATTCTCAATAAAGCAATTAAAGTAGCACTTTAGGTTTTTAAGCAGAAAAAATATCTCCATGCAGATTACATATAAGAAATAATCAATCCAGTATAGGCTGTTAGACAAGAGCCTTTTGGTCTCAACTATGAGGTGACGAGGGCAGAACCAGGCTATTAGCAGATGTGATGGAGGAGAGTATGAAACTACATGATTGGATAGGTATCTATCTAAAAAAATAGATAATGACTTAGGTATGTTTTTAATATCCAAGTTCCATTACAGTTTGGATAATGTCTTGTGTGTCATCGTAGATATTAAGCAAGTGATTTGCAAGTGAAAGAAGATAAATGGAAAGAGCACTGCTAAAACCAGCCCCCAATCTGGTTGTTCTCTAGCTGTGCTATGCTAAGCTATTTAACATCTCTGATCCTCAATTTCTTCAACCATACAATGTGAATAGTAATGTTGAGCTCTTTTGATTACTATGAAGAACCAAGAGAAAGTGTAAAAATGTGCCTATTGTACAGTGTCTGGCACGTATGAGTCAACTGGTTAAAGGTAATTATCAATGAATGTTTGCTGAATTTATAAACAAATGCATTAGGGTGGAGTTGGAAGGGAACTAGCAAAGAAAGGACATTGAAGGAGTGAACAGGCCATTGGAGGAAGGTGAGAGTGGTTCACAATCAAGAAAATCAGTGGAAGATTTCAATGTCCTCTGATTCTTTCAATTGTGGCAAAAGACCATGCCAAAGGGGTGAACCTCTTATGAAAAAGAAGCTGGAACCAACAGAGTTCCTTGTTGTGATCACATAAAGCATACCACAAGATGAACTGGACACTTCTGTAATATGAATAATTCTTATTATGCTGTGTGGTTGTTAGGTATAAATAGTTTGCAGTTAGGATAAATAACTATAATTATCATTTATGGTTGCATGGCTTAACCGATTATTGGGTGGCTATTGTAGCCACCTGAATGACAAGCACATGAGATAAAGACTAGCCATTGACATGGCACACCGTTTACTAAAGTATATGACTCTTGCTCTCTTTTTTATTTAGAATTTCCAACCCTTAAAAAAATGAAGCGCAGGAAGCTGGTGGTATGAAAGCTTTTAGACATCCTCAGGATATAGAAACTGATTTTAAAATCCCTTAATATGTCAAATATAATTTTGGTAAAAGAAAATGTGGGTTAAACATATCTGTACTACGTAATTATACTCCAGAATACCTACTGACTGAGTAGCTGTACTGTATGCTACCTTCCTTATACCTAAGTAGTTTAGACTGAGGACAAATGTATGGCATTCAAGCCAGCCTCCACCTCGATATGTGTCTGGGCTCTCATTACTAAGCCTAAGCAACTTAGACCAGAGAAGCTTCCTACATGGCACCATGGCAGATGCTAGCAGAATGTGCCACCCCAAAGTAAGACATAAGGATTACTTTGAGCTGATTATTTCTGGGAAAAATAAAAAGCAGACACAGGAGAAATTCTAAAAATAAAGAATTTATTCGTTTGTATGGGAAATCTCCATTCATAAGGGTATCTCCCTTTCTGTACCAGGAAGAGAAGGATGACTCTAAATCACAAGAAATTCTAATCAATGGTGAAGGTACCTAAATTAAATCAGCTTAACAACCTTATCTTTGTTTGCTATGCTTTTCCTGATAACCTCCAATTACTGGCTACCCACACCCAACATCTTTGTTCTCTTTAATTGAAGAAAGTATGTAAGGTGGTGGATTGGGCCATTTGGGGAAGTCTTACTCAATTTTCCTAGGTATCTCTCATATATACATGTTATTAAACTTTTGTTTGTTTCTCTGTTGCTCATCTGTTTTTTATTAAAAGGGGGTCTCAGCCACAGAACCTAGAAATGTAGAAGGAAAATTACTTTTTCCTCCCCTATATTACCAGTCAGGCTCAGTATTCCTTCTCATTGGACCTGGAATCAGCCTCACAATCCACCTCAATACCATCCTCTAGCCAGTCAACTACAAATGAATTGGAATTAACCTGTAAATTAAAACCCATGTAGCGTTCTTGGTTCAGATATTTATTTTTTAAGGCTGGAGTCTAAAACACATGCTCTCTAAAATTTATGTCTAGTTCTATGCACCTATAAAATTCTCAGTTCCAATAATCTAATTAGAACAAGGTCATGATTATATAAGAAGGAAATTCTTGAGTATTGAAGCTTTAGAGTAAATCAAGATTAACATAATTTATGTCTATGGTTACATAGATAACTATACCTTTATCTTAGTGTCCTTTAGATCTTTCTAGTTGTGTGTATGTTTGTGTGCAGAATTATTTTATATTTAATTTTACCCACGTTCAAAATTTTATCTCATATTACCTAAGTTCATAATCTCTTTTTTTAAAATAGTTTTTATTTTAATCGTTAAGTGTTTCTGAACTGACTCATAATTCAGTCTGAAGTGTCCTAATCATTTCTCTTGATGTTATAATCAGTCTGAAATATGATGACACTAAAACGCTTTTAAAACCTCTGACACTTTGAATGATGATGCTCAGATTGCCTTTCAGGAGAGCACAATTGGCAGTTCTTTTTTCAGCCTACTAGACTTATTTCCAATAATTTGAGAAGAATAAATATTTAACCATCAAATATCCCAGAATTTATAACTAGTTTATGATCTTTCTACACCCTTATATATTTCAAAAATATTTTTCTTATTTTCTTCATTTCCTCCAGTGTCATCTCTCTATTTTTGACTCTTATTTAACACAAAAGATCTCAAAGTTGTAGGTATGACTTTATACTTGCATCCT
>NW_006435762.1:2043337-2071461 GCF_000325575.1 Pteropus alecto
AAATGAAAGATTAGTCTTTGTGAAATATTTTCTTGAAAATTAAAGTTTGCGCAAAGCTACACTATGTGGCTATTTCCTATTTCTCCTATGGCATCAAAAGAGTAGGTCTTACTATGGTAACCTTTTAATTCTATAGAAGATTTATGGCATGGCTCTAAGATTTTCTCACTATCTATATTGAAGGGACTTCATTAATTAATTTAACTCACCTAAATCATAGTGCAAAATTAAATTGCATTTCAAATAATTTTATTTTATTTTTTTCATTTTTCGATTGCATACATTTATTGAATGACATTAAAGAATGATATGAACAAATATTCTGGGCCGAGAAGGAACACATAACATTTCCGGAGTTAATGGGCAGATTAGCTTGGCTAGAGTGATTTAAAGAGAAGCAATGGTAGATATAAAGTCTAAAATCAACCTATCACCATAGAGTATTACAACTTCAAAAAAGTGCACACTCCTGTTACCTGGGTGTCTTTACAACATTTTAATTTGCACTAGGGACAGGAGAGCTTGCTAAGATTTCTTCAATTCATCTTAAAATTAAACACTCTGGAGACCATTTTTAACAATTCTTTAGGGTCATTCCAAAACACCTCTGTTCTGGAGATTAATACTCTTTGATTCTGAGCCAAAAGCATGGTTTTCAGATGTTACAATTACCTGTTCAGCTTCTTAGGGCAATTATTTGAAAGGAGTAAATGCTCCTGCTACAATTGCCTCTGTGGGAGCCACAGTAATTGCCATTCATCAGGGTAGCAACCTGCTGAGGGCATCAATTCATAAACTCTGAGCCATCAATAAACTGGAACCTGGGCCCCTGGTGCCAACATTCTTTACACAATGAAATATTATTACTGGCAATTAGGTAAACAATGAGCCAACCCGGAAGTGGAAAAGAGGTTGCCAATGACCACCTTAGCAAGTTATCCACAGATGTCTTGATTCTTTTTCTGCAAGAGAGACACCTTGCAATAACTCTTTTCATACTACCGGGAACAAAACTATCACAAACCTACACAGATTAAAGAATGAAAAAAAAAAAAAAAAGAAAAAAAGAAAATGTTTACAAATGAGTTTTTGTTTTAATCAGGGAATGTGGTGTGGGGAGGTAGACAATAGCTTTCTTATCATAGATTATCCATGAATATCATGTGCTGCCTGTGTAGGTAGTTGGTGCAGGGTAGAGTTGGGGGAGAAACGGGACCACGCCACTGTATCCAAGGAAGCTAACTCCACAGGGACAGTCCTGGGGCACACTGATAGTGTTCAGGGAATCTATGTTAATGAAAGCTGATCATTTGTGCAGTGCTTGAGTGTTAAAAGATTTTGTCATACATCATGAAATTTGATCACCGCAATATACAATGAGGTAAATAGATTGGCCATTATTACTACTTTGTTATTGTTTTTAGTGAATGGAGAGGATTAAGGGTTAGGGATGCTAAGTAATTGTTCAGGTCACTGAGGTCACTCCCAGATCAGTACTTTTCTTACTCTGTCCTGTTGTTGCCTATTTTGTTCAGATTTTCTCACCTTGTTCAGATTTTCCCATCTAAGGTGCTCAGACCAGTCTGGAAGCACATTTCCAACTTACCCATAACCTACCACTAAGCACTTGAACCCCAACCCCTACCCTTCAGAGCAGTTCCTCTCACAGGATTCAAACTTGAGGGAACAGGGAAACACTAAAGCCAGGGAGAGTGTTGGGAACTTGTGGTGAAGCCCTCTCGTGCTAAAGTTAGAAGACCAAGGGGAGAAACGCTAGGCACCGCTGGCAGCTTCGGACAGAGACAGGGTTGTGAAAGTTATTGGAACTGACAAACACAATGGTCACGTTAAAATGCAATCAGGAAGTTGATGTGTGATGATTGTTTGGGATGTTTTATGAAGTGAAAAAGAAACTCCCAAACCAGATAAGTTCAGTCATTTTTCTTTCTAAGTTGGAATCGATGAGTCCCTCATCCCCACTCCCATTGTTCTTTCCCAAATAAATAATGCTACTGAAAGCTGTTTGATGGGATAAGAAAGTGCTGCTAAAACAGGAGAAATCTGTGAGAGCAGAAGTGGTAGGAGGTCAGGAAGTTTTAAAAGGCACGTTAGAGAAATGATGTTGTTTGGGATATGTTCTTAAGGTAATGCAGTGTGCACTTGGTCAGGAAATTCTTTTGACTGATAAATCATATTTTATTTTTATGTGACTCTTAAGTTTAGTAGATTCAGTCTATATATAAAACTAGCTTAGGTTCGATAAAATATGTTTCTGAAAACTGAGCTGGTTATGCCAGTCTAGTGGTTAGAGTGCAAGATGGAGGACTAGGAATTCTTAATTTTGTTTTTACCTCCACCACAGGCTCCTGACTTAATGTGATCTGGACAGAAGAGCAAATGACTTTCTTTCTCCTATTCATCTGAAAAACAAAAACATGGACTTTTTCACCCTTTTCAAAACACCTTATTCTGGCATCTCTTATTTTCTCTTTTCTTTTGAAGGACCATGCAGTGTGTAAGATAGATACTATTTGCACGTCATTTAAGACCAGTTTAAATTTAAAAGAAAATGTCAAAGACAGGACAAACCCTAATGAGAAGTTCAGAACAGTTATATTTGACCTTTGCTCGGAATAGGAACAAAAGTTTAACAAAAGGGATCTCAAAAACTAAGTGAATAAAAAATATTCTAAAGAATTTCCTCTCAAGCCTCCATAAAAAGACTTTTAAGGTTGTCCCAGCTCCTGAGGATGGGATTAATCTTTAGACCCAAGAGAGGAAATAAATATTAGAAAATAACTATTAAATAAAATACTCCTCAGGCTCAAGAATAGAATATCCCGGTGTAGTCCATGTCCGTAATTAAACAAGTAAAACAAAGATGGTAGAGTTACTTTAGATTTTAAAAAATCATGTTGGAATTAGTAAACATTTTCACAAGAAGGTGTTATTTACTTTTTTACTGCTTTCCAGTGAGTTTAAATGCCTCATTATTTTCTCCTTTATTAGGTTATAAACTTTTGAGAGCCAGGACAATGTGCTCTATTTCTTATGGATCGCCCATAGCTGCGGACATCATTGGATGACAGTGGGAAGTACTTGACTTTTACCTAAAGGATTTTTTTTCCTCTTGGAAATGTGAAATTCTCCTTTTGTTTTTTTTTAAAAAATGACATCACAGACATAAGCTGATATACAATTAAAATTATAAAGAATTTAGAACATCAAATATATTTAGTTTATACTTTATTTTGTATTAATATATATTTTTATTTTACATGTATTTATAGATTATATTTCTATATTTTATGGTATGTATTATATAAAATTCACAATACTCATTGTTACACAAAATTCTACATGTTTTTTGGCTGGTCTAATAATCAAATTAACATCGGGCAGGTTAATAGCAGAAAAATAAATTTAATTACATATGTTTGAAGGCCCAAAAAGATTATAAGACACATAGGCAGTCAGGCAATTGAGGCTAATATGTCATCTTGAGTTAAGGAGAAGGAGGCAGGGTTCTGGGACATTGAAGGGGAGGAAGATAATTTACAGGAAGATGGAAAGAACATTTGGTAAACAAATGTTTGCCGTGCTATGCAGCGACCTTGGAATAAGTAGGCCCTGCTAAGTTCACCCCAGTCTACCGCACCTAGCTCATAATCATTGCAGTTCTGCCGGTGATAGGTCTTCTCCCTGGAACAGGCCCTCTATCTGAATTCTTTTAGGCACTTAATAAGGAGGTAAAAAGAAAAAATTCCTGAGTCTTTTGTGTCTTAAAAATAAGCAGCCTAAAATAATCCTCATGCCAAAGAGATGCATTTTAGAGTGGCAAATTTTGCTTCTTTGCAGTATCTTTAGAATGAATTGACAGAATCTTTCCCCCTGACTTTTTAGATTTTACTCTAAGCATCACTGTTTTATATTTACTCTGGTTAAACATATCGTTTTAATAATCCCTTTGTTTGTTTGTGAATCTAAGTGCTAATGCCAAGTACACATGATTAGTTATTTCCAATTACGACCTTTATTGAAACTCTAGACTGGAGGGAGTTTCAGAGGCAGAGACACTAGGTTGCATTGAGCCTAACTGGTTTATTGGAGTGTTCCCTGTGGCACTTAAAAACACTGGCACAGAATTTGTGATTGACTGCTCACAGTTGTACGTTGTTAACTATTGCTCATGAATGGATATCATTTCAAAAATAGATGGTAAAGTCACTGAATATTGCAACTATAGCTTCTTACATGATTCATAGCATTTAATACAATTCTAATAAGTGAGAGCAATCTCATTTAGTCCAAAATTTCACAAACTGAAGAGTACAGCAAACTGGTAAAATATAACCATTTTTTTACCCCATACTAATAAATTGTGTGTGTGTGTGTGTGTAGCTAATGTATAGTATCAATGAAAGGACATTCAGCCTAAGAAAAAGTCTTATAAGAGTTTACCTAAGCCAAATGAACAGTTGCCAGAAAGCAAAATATCAATGGATTGAGATATTACTCCAGAGAATGGCAGCTTTGCAGCTTATTTTATACATTAGAATCAAAGAAGATGTACAGGGGATTATATGAAATTCACTAGTGGTAGATTAGGAAGGTGAGAGAAAGAAAAGCAGGGAAATCTCTGAGGTTGGGTAAAAAGTAAAACGAAGAGACACACACTTCCTTTACGTTGGTGGGTACAGGCTGGTTAACACTAACAGCATGTAGAAATGGTATGTGGGCAACAAGATAACACTATGTTCTCATGCTCTGGTGCCCGTGATTGTGCCTTAAAGGGGACTGGAAAAGATTACTCTGACATTTCAAAGGTGTGTTACCTTAGATGCACAAAGACAATAGACAATTTCAAAGTTAAAAATTAACCTTTGCCAAGGAAACTACAGGCTTAAGATGTGACTACCCACCATGACTCTCTTTTGGTTAAGAAGTTTTACATTCAGACCACCCCATGTCATTACTTTGGTCACTGGGTCTGTAAGGCCCACCATGTGCCTTTCCAGAGTTTGTCAGGTTTGGCATGTGGTCCCTTTTTTGTCCACAATAGCTAATAATATATAAGAAAAGACACACTGAAGACTTCCAGGTATAGAAAATGAAATTTGGCTTGTGTATTTAAATGAATCTGACAGTCACTTCTTTTAATTGTTAGTTGCACATTTCTTTACGTAAGGAGAAATGCTTTCAAAATACATTCTTGACTCAATAAGAAAATGTTCAACTCTTATCTACTGATTTGTCATTAGGAACAGTGTGATCACCATTCAAGGTTGGTGAGCACATAACAAAGTGTTATTTGTTAATAGAACAAACACAATTCTCTACAACAAATTGATAGGCATTCTAACTAATGTCTCAATGATTCAAGTCTCTAGTAGTTGGAAGATAACTATTAAAATGAACATTGAGGAAAACTGCTTTTTAACTGACAATAGACTGAAACTCTTTTATGATGACAATGAAGAGATTAACTATAGATATAACTTAAATTTTATGGCAACCATTATATAGATTTTTGTTAACATTGTCTTTCACTCCCACTTAAAAAAAAAAAAAAGACTAATGCCTAATTCAGTGCTTTGCACTTTCTAAAACCTACATCAGCAGCTTCTTCACTAAAGTTTTCTGAACTCACTTTTTCCCTGGAACACATCAAATTTACAGCTACATATAGATCATTTTCCTCTGAATATGATCTGAAAACTAGATGAACTACTCTCCACAACAAAGAATGAAAGGACCTCATTCGACAGGTAGGAGAGGTAGAGACATGGTCTCACAAAAGATCCCACCACTGGCACAGTGATACACAATAAAAAGGGATCTTACCAGGCCAGTGCCTCTTGCAGAGGAGTAAAGGGTTGGTACCCCACATCTGGCACCCCAGCCCCTGGGAGCTGTACTAGAAAGACAAGCTTCCAAAATGTCAGGCGTAGAATACCAATGGAGCTGATGTCTACGGGATTGGTGTGAATACATAGACAAGGCACTCCCTCACTGCACCACTGGAGCCCACTGGCATGTGCAATCAAGACATTTTCTTTCCTAAAACCAGCGAGAGAGCCCTCCCTGATACACTCTACAGCTGCCTTGCTAAAACCAGTGGATATGTGCAATCCACATAGGAGATACTCCTTGATCATTGGACCTTGGTGTCCAATGGAGCTAGTATAACTGAGCTCCACAGGACTGTAATGATCTGAAAGACGGTTCTTGGCAGGCCACTACCCCCCAAGGCATTACACAAACAGCAGACTAAAACAACCATAGTCTTCTTGTGAAAAAAGACCTATTTATTTAGCTTGGAGCTTCAGCCTGAGGGAGAGGCTTCAGGTTCCCCACATACCTAGAAGCTAAGGAGATGCTCCCAGGGAACAAAAGCAGGGGTACACCATCCTTGTGTACCCTCTTGGCCTTGCTACAGTTGGACAAGACTTCCCAGGAAGGAGCTTAAACACTTGTCTGAAGTCCTGATTTCAGCAATGGTCACCCGAGGAACACTTTCAGACCATCTGGTCTAGAGGCCAGCTATTCTAACGGTTGCAGAATTATATAAAATTACAGACTATAAAAGCTGCTGCCTGAGGGTCTGGCTTCCAATGAGCCTGCACTAGGTGCTAAATGAGATTCCTTGGTATACTAACAGGTCTTTGTACACCTCAAATGTGAGGGCATATCAAGAAAAACTCAGGTAGACTACACAATAGCAAAGGTGCAGGAGATGGCCCGCAACTAGGGCAAAGGGAAATAAGAAAGATCATCAGCTACATAAGGTGTCTCCTTTAAGACTGAAAAAGGTAGCTGTTTCACCCAAAACAAAGAAGCATGCACAGAGAATTAAGAAAAATAAGTTAATAGAGAAATATATTTCAAAAGAAGGAACAAGATAAAGCCCCAGAAAAAAAGGTAACATACCTGATACGTAACATACCTGAAAAAGAATTTAAAGTAATGGTCATAAAGTTTCTCATTAAACTCAGAATAGATAAACCAGTATGAATTTCAACCAAGAGACAGTAAATATAAGAAAGCACAAACAAAAGTTGAAACAGAACTAAAAATATACTAGACATGTTCAACAGCAGAATGGAGGAAATAGAGGAATGAGTCAGTGAGCTAGAAGAAAAGCAATAGAGCTCTCCCAGATAGTGCAGCAAAATGAAAGAAGAAGAAGAAGAAGAAGAAGAAGAAGAAGAAGAAGAAGAAGAAGAAGAAGAAGAAGAGGAGGAGGAGGAGGAGGAGGAGGAAGAAGGAGAAGAAGAAAAATTATGGAAAGTAAAAAATTACATTACAGGACTTCTAGGACAATATTGAGTAGAGTAACAGTCATGTTATAGGAGTTCCAGAAGGAAAAGAGAGAGAGAAAGGGCCAGAAAAATTATTTGAAGAAATAACAGCTGAAAACCTCCACATTACGGGAAAGAAAATGAACATTTATAGGTTTAGGAAACCAGAGAATTCCAAATAAGATGAACCCAAAGAGATCTTAACCAAGAAACATTATAATTAAAATGGTAAAAGTTAGGATAAAGAGAATCTTAAAAGCTGCAAGAAAAAAACATTTTGCCATGTATAAGGAAAATCCCATAAGGCCATCATCAGATTTCTCAGCAGAAACTTTATAAGCCAGAAGGAAGGAGTAGGACATATTCCTGAAAGAAAAAAAACTTACAACAAAAAATTCTCTACCAGGCAAGGTAATCATTCAGAACAAGAGAGATTAAGTGTTTTTCAAGCAAAAGCTAAAGTTTTTTTCACCACTAAACTGACCTTACAAGACCTTACAAGACTAAAGGGACTTCTTTAAGCTGAAAGGAAATGGCATTAATTAATAATAAGAAAACATACAAAGATAAAAATCTCTCTGGACGAGGTAAATATATAGTAAAGGAATGGGACAGTCTCTTATAAAGCAAATAAACAAAAGTAGTAAAATTAACTAATTAACTAATTATGATAATTAGTTAAAAGATGAAGAAAATAATAAAAAGTAAAAAAAGTGTCATAAAAAATATACAACTTAGGTGGGATATAAAACTGTAAAGATTTACAGTTCAAATTTAAGTTGCTATCAACTTAAAATAGACTTTTATATACATAGGATGTTATATGTGAACCTCACAATAACCACACACACACACACACACACACACAAATATATAGTAAATACACAAAAGAAAATGAGAAAGAAATCTAACCATAACACTAAAGAAAGCCATCAAACCACAAGAGAAGACAGAATGACATGAGTAAAACAATTTTATTATTGTTTAAGCTAAATTAAGTTTCAGCTTCAGTTACATAGAAACAAAAGTACACTAAGACAATACTCAAAGAAAAAGAGGAAAGAAGTAACACAAACTTCTTTCAAATTACAATTTTTCCTGGAGTCCATGATTGTTTGCCAGATTTCCCAAGTTATTCAAACATAAAAGTTAAGATAAGTAGCAATAATCACAGATCACAGAGGTAAACAATGAAAATAACTCCAAATACAGTTGTAAGCAAGAGTCTCAATTTTCTCTAGTGGTGGTTCTATGCTTACCTACTGGCACTGCTGCTGCTGCTGCTGCTGTTGCTATTGTTAAAGCCTTGTTTTCTCTAGCTGTGGTTTATTAAGCTTTATTGCATGAATGAAGTAATTTGCTATCTAATAAACTCAGAATATGGTTTCTTTGCATCACCAAGAGTTGAAGCAACCTGTCACTTAATTTTGTTTATTTCTACATGGCTACCTAAGAACAAAGAGACAATCAGTTCTCAGTTCTCAAATAATGCAAACAACCACTCAGCTCACCATTGAAGATATTTCCTTCAATGCATCATCATTTGACTCATCTAGTTAATAGATAATGCCCTTGTACTTTAACAATTTCTAAGCAAAATATAACTTTTATGTTTCCTTCACAGCTGGCCAATTACTGTCGATTACTAAAATGTACAGGATTCATTTTTCCTTTCTGTCTCTTATTCTTCAATAAAGTATTTCAGTAACTTTATTTAAAAACAAAAGACAGTAGCAAGAGCAGTCTGGAATCAGTTTTCCTGGCTTTGAAAACTAGTTCTTAGTTACAAGCTTTTGTGCAAGTAACAGCCTTTCCATACATTAATTTCCTCATTCGTAAAATGAGGAATAAGTAGAATATATATCATAGAATTGTGGGGAAGATACCATGTGTAAATATATGTTAAGCATTTAGAATGATACCTCACATACCATAAATAATTAACTATTCATTCACTCATTCATTCATTCATTCATTCAAAAAATAATTCACTGAGATCCTAATATGGGTAAGGTACTGTCCTGGGACCTATGAGAATGCAAAGATAAAAAGGCTTGGTCCTTCTCAGCCTTTAATAAGTTAACTGTTTGGTATGGGAGTTAAGGCACAAACAAAAATAACAATGTCATATAGTATTCATAAATTACCACTTAAGTATAAAGTGGTATATAAAGAGGAGAGAAGTCAAAAGTGGGTCAATGCTAGTTTTGCTTTTCTATTTATGCAATTTCTATAGTGCAGTGTTTTTCTATTACTATGAGGATTCTTTTTTCAAAGCTTGCTTTCAGGCCTGTTGTTTGTTTTCTCATTAATCCACAGAACAAAATAGCACACAGATTATAGTAGCAAGCAAGGGTGCTAAAGAAAGCACCAAAACATAGAGAACATATTGTGGCCTTCTCCCTGACCACTAGCTGAATAGAACCGACCATACCTTTTTTCATGACTCATTGTGCCTTGTAAATACTTTACTAACTCTTAAACATCAAAGATAATATCCTATTGAGCTTTGAATCTCTAGTATTTAATAAAATGTCCCTTATTTCAGAGATGTAGCCAATTAGAATATCACTTGCTCCTAGCCACAGTGGTTCAGAAAAGGGAGAATAACTCAAACAAGAGTCAGAAATCCTCTGCCAAAACAATTGTTGAAAGGCTCATTGTGTCTACTGATTTTGCCAAGTTGTTGGAATATGAGGTGCAGTTGCCAACAACCATCTTGCTGCCACCTGGAGAAAGTCTGAGAGGGAAACAAAACATAGGCAAGAGAGCTAGAGACATAAAGAGTGAGGGAGAACACTGACGATAATAGAATGCTGAATGCTGGGCTCGGCCCACCACTCAGTCTTCCCTGTTAATGAGCAAATACATTCCCTGTTTACTTAAAACCAGTTTGGAAAAGGATGTTGTTTCCTCACATACAAGACCCAGAGCACATGTTATTACTATTATTCACAGATTTTTGTAAGGAAATCTTTTTAAAATGTAGTTTTAGTATTTGAATAGTTATGGAGATAAAACAATCATTAGCATTTCCATTGCTCCATCCTTACAACAACCCTCAATATTGTCATTTGCACAGAACTTTACAGCTTACAGGAAATTCTTTTGTCACATTGGATTTTAATTAAAGTCTAACTATCAAGAAAGGAAGTATTATTATTAATATTTTGTGTGCAAGTAAATTAAGGCCTTGCTTAGTTAGGTAATTAGCCTAATTTAACTCATTCAGTAGATGAATATTTATTTTGAAAAACAATTTTCCATCATAAAAATAAATGTACATTGACTTACACTTGTAGCCAAGATGGAGCAATGACCCAGATTTACCATTTACCTTCCTATCTTAAACAAAAGAAAGCCAATGGGTAGAATACATATAAATGAACAATTTTCAGACATTGAAAAACAGGCACCATGAGCACAGGATTATAATCTCTGAGAGAAGGGAAACAAGGTGAACCACACACTCATACCAATTTAATTCCTGGAGGCAGTTTTCAGGCTGTAAACCAGGGAGGAAAATTCCAAAATGTGCCTCATACTCTCTCAGAGCTGAGTAGACAAAGAAAATAGTCCCGGGAGGCCTAGGTAACTAGAATTTAGGTGCAGAGTACTAGAAAGGAGGGAGCTTCAGGTTGCTGCACAGAGAGTTACAAAGATTTGCAGAAGAAACTCTTCTTTTTTGGCTGAGTACTAACTAGTGTATACTGGAAAAAAATGATCTAAGATCAGAAAAAGAGCCACCAGAAAGGAGTAAGCAGAGTAATTCCTGATGTTCACACTGGTCTGAAAGTAGCTTGTGTTCTATCAGCCAGAGTGGAAAGACCTTGTAATATAATAAAAAGGTAGAACTCTCAGAGGGTGGTGTGTCTGAATTAGCCCTAGATCAAAGATGGTATCGTTCCAGTCTGAGTCTGGTCTGAGTCCCTTCAGACTCAGACTGAGAACAAGGAGAACCGATGGTGTAACTTCCAGTTCAAGTGCAGGAGAAAAACCAATGTCCCAGCTCAAAAACAGGCAGAGAGAGTGAATTCTCCTCTACTCCTTTTTGTTCTATTCAGGAGTCCAATTGATTGGATGAGGCACACTTGTATTGGGGAGGGCAATCAGCTTTATTCAGTTTACCAATTCACATATTAGTCTCATCCAAAAACTTCCTTACATATAAACTCAGAATAATGTTTAACCAAATGTCTGGGCATCCTGTGGCTTTGTCAAGTTGACACATAAAATTAACCATCACAAGTATAAATGCAGCAATAAGTTAAAAGTAAAAGAACAAGAAAAGATAGACCATGAAAACACAAATTTAAAAAATCCTAAGTGCCCATACTATTATCAAACAAAACAGAGCTCAGAACAAGGAAGATTTCTGGTAAAGGGATCAATTCATCAAGAGGACAAAAAAATTTCAAAATGTGTATGCACCTAATAACACATGCATGAAGCAATAATTGTAAAAAAACAAAAAACAAAAACAAACAAAAAAAAACAAAAACCTGACAGGATATATAGTAAAGCTATTATTATGGATAGAGATTTCCACACTCTTCTCAGTATTTCATAGAAGAAGTGGACAAAAAATTAGTAGTGTTATAGAAAAATTAGTGGTGATGTTCAAATACCATTACCAATAAGTCTCATTTTGTATTTACAGAAAACACCATCCAAAAACAGTAGAATACAATTTTCTTTTTAAACATACATGCAATATTCTCCAAGACAGATTATATCCTGAGGCAAAAAACAAGTTTCAACAAATTTAAGAATGCTGAAATAATTATTGAAAAAGTAAGAAATCAAAAACAATACCCAGCAAATCTCAAAATAATAGAAAGTTAAACAACGCACAGTGGTCTAAGAATAATTCAAAAGAAATTAGAAAATATTATTGATTAGATAGAAATTGAAATTCAACCTATCATAACTTGTGGAATATAGCTAAAGCAGTGCATAGAGAAAGATTTAAAGCTTTAAATGCTTACATTACAAATAAAGAAAAATCTTTAAATAGGGCTCTGAACCTGCATCTTAAAAAAACAAATACAAAAGAGTGAATTAAGCACAAAGTCAACAGAAGAGAGGAATGATAAAGAGCATAAATCATTGAGAGAGCAAAAAAAAAAGAGAATAGAGAAAATTAGTAAAGCCAAAATTTATATCTTTGAAAAGAATAATAAAGTTGGCAAACATCTTGTCATACTGATCAGATAAAAAGAGATAATACACTAATTATCAATATCATGAATGAAAGAGGACACCATGACAGATTCTACTGATATTTTTAAAATAATGAAAAAATATGAGCAATTTTTTGCCAATTTGAGAACTTTGATGAAATAAACAAATTCCTTTTTGTGCAAATTACAAAAGCTCATTTAAGAAGTAACAGATAACCTAAATAGCCCTACATTTGTTAAAGTAATTGAAAGCATAGTTAAATCTTTCCTCAAAAACCTAAACTAAACAAAACAAAAAGTCTCCAATATCAGATGGCTTTACAGGTAAATTCTAAAAAACATAGAGGAGAAAGACTACTGATTCTACAAAATTTCTTCCAAAATAATCGGAGAGGAAGAAATAGTTTACCTCATTTTATAAGGCCAATATTACCCTGATATCAAAAGACAGAAAATATAAGGAAATTTGAGAACAATAAGCCTCATGAACATTCTAACATAATTTTAGTGCCAAAGAAAAAAAAAAATTTCAGCAATATATACCAAAGAAAATACATTATGAGCATGTAGTTTCTAACTGAAGAATTCAAGATTGGTCTAATCTTTTAAAATCAAAGGGATTCGTTATAATTATAGTGTACAAAAAACATATTGTTGTGGAAATATATTTGATAAAATATTTTCATATTTGATAAAATTCAAGACTTATTCCTGATAAAAACTCTTAAGAAACAGAGAATAGAAAAAACTTCCTCAACCTGATAAAAGGAATCAACTAAAAGCCTACAGCTATCTTTATACAAATATTAAAACAAGGCAAATATTTTCTCTCTATTCCTTTTATTCAGTATTATATTGTAGATTCTAGCTAGCACGGCAAGGCAACAGAAGAAAAAAAGGCAAACAGTTTGGAAAGGAAGCTGTACATAGTCTAGATAGTAAACCCTAAGGAATTTACAAAACTATTAAAACTAAAAAGTGAGTTTAGCAAGGTTGCAGGAATCATGGTCAATAAACAAAAACATCATATTTCTATATACTAACAATTAATATTCGGAAATTAAATTTAAAAAATCATGCCACTTACAATATTATCAAATAATATAAAACTTTTGGTATAAATTGATCAAAATAATAAAAATCTGTACATTGAAATCTACAAAATATTCCTGAGAGAAATTAAGGAAGAGCTAAAGAAATGGAGATATGTACCATGCAAATTGATCAGAAGACTGAACATTTAAGTTATCAGTTATCACAAAATTGAGCTATAGATATAACAGAATCCCAATTAAGATCCCACAAGCACTTCTTTCTTTGCTGGAAATTTATAAGCTAATTTTAAAATATGTATGAAAAATATGTAGAGCCACAAAAACGATTGTTAAGTTTGAGGACTTGCATTACCTGATATCAAGGTTTATTAAGAAGCTACAGTAATCAAGTACAGGTGCACAGATAGACATATAGAGTCAAGAAATAGATACACATATACATAGTCCAATGATTTTGGACAAAGGTGTTAAGTAACTCAGTTGGAAATAGGGTAGTGTTTTTAACAAATTGTGCTATAAAAATTGGATATCCACATGGGAAAAAAATAGACCTAGACCTTTATTTCACATCATACAGAAAAGATTTGCTTGAAATGGATAATAGACTTAAATGTTAAGAGGTAAAACTATAAAAATTAACAAGAAAACAAAAGAGAAATTATTTGTGACCTTGGGTCAAGAAAATATTTCTTGGATGGATCACAAGTATAAATCATTAAGGAAAAATTGATAAATTTATTTGATCAAAATTTAAAAAATGTTTATACTCAAAAAGATACTGTTAAAAGGATGAAAAGGAAGCCACAGAATGGGAGGAGATATATGCAGAATTCTTTTTTATATTTCTAGTTTATATATTTGTGTTTTCTTCCCCCACCTCATTTTTGTTATTAGATAAATAGTATTTTATCTTATTTTGACTTTTAAAAAATTTTTTTAATTAATTAATATTTTTATGGTGACATTGATTAACAAAATCCAATAAGTTTCAGCTGCACGCTTTAACAGTAAGGCATATATGTGTGTGTGTATATATAAATATATATGTATATATATATATTTACGCTGTGTGTTAATCTCCCATAGTTAGATTTCTGTCACCACATATTTGACCCACTTTATCCCATCTCCCTCCCCTCTGGTAACCACTAGTGTATCAAACATGTCCATCAGGCTCTGTTTGTTTGTCCTGTTCATTTGTTGCTTTTAGGTTTATATCCCACATATAAGTGATATCATATGGTTTTTAACTTTTTTTATCTGGCTTATTTCATTTAGCATGATTATCTTGAGGTCCATCCATGCAGAATTTTTAAAATAAAGGCTCTATATACAAAATATGTAAAGAAATTTTACAACTCAGCAAAAGAACAAAAAGAATAGAATAAGACTGGCAGAAATTTTTAAAAGAAACTTTACCAAATAAAATTTATGAATGGCAAAACACACATGCACACGCATAAAGTTGCTGAGAATTATTAGTCATTGGGTAATGTGAATTAAAACCACAGTAAAATATCATACACTAGAATGGCTAAAATTTAAAAGCATGTATTAGAAAGGATGAGGAACAACCAGAACATGCATTGCCGGTAGGAATGTAAAATACACATTCACAATGGAAAAAAGTTTGGCAATTTTTAAAAAAGTGAAAATACATTTACCATACAACCTAACAATCATACTCTTACATATTTACTCAAAAGATATGAAAGAAAATTCCTAACTGATTCATGGGAAGGACACTAGGCTGTTGCTTAGGTTCTCTAATAATAATCTAATTCGGAATACAAACATCTCTTTGTGAGCTATCTGCTAAATTATCAGAAATAAAATCTGGGGCTATTCTGAGAAAAATCTAATTCTATTCCAAATAACTCAGAAAACACATTAATGTGTCTTCTGCATATTAGTTCAAAAATGATAAACTGAATGACATTTAGAAGATGATTAAAGAAAATGAAGTAAAATGAGTAGATATTTTTAACCTAGATGAAAGGTTTGGGTACAAGACCTTGTACTTCAAATATCTGTATTGTCATTACACAAAAGCACACATACTTTCACCTATATTGTAATGACAAGTGAAATCAATTTCAGTGTGCAATGAGTTTAACTTAAGTAGAACTTCCGAATAATCATAGCTGCCCAAGAGTGTGAACAAATATGCATTCTTTAGGGCAGAGTAGGAAAGCGTTTGTTTGTCTAAGCATATGATACAGCCATTGTACAGAGTACTCAATACAGTTAAGTAGTTTTCAGTTAGGTAAACTTTAAATAAATGACCTTTAAAGTGATTTTTTTAACTGAGTCACCTTTAATCATGAGTCACCATCAAGCCTTCAGATTTCACATCTTCAGATTTGTTTTCCTAGCCCAGGACAATTTAGGAATAGTAAATTAGAAGTGAGAAGAAGCGGTTGACCTAACATTTTTATAAAATTCTTAAGATGTGTTTTACATATATTATCTAATTTATTCTTTAGGGGGAAAAAATGTTACTATTAAGCCAATTTTATAAGAGGAGAGAGAAGTTCATATATTGAAATAACCTACCCAATGTCAAACAGCTAGTTAGCAAAATAGCCTGCATTCTGAGGAAGCCATATCTCTCTACTTACTAATGGCCACGTTGCTTCTGAAACCACCTCTTTCTAGTGGCAGGAGGTGAGAGCCAACAAGTCAATGATGGAATGACAAAGATTCTTATAAATCAAATCAAATATCTTAAAAGCATAGCTGCTTGGGGCCATTTAATGTAGGTACAAACAGCCTCTTCTATTTTAAAAAGCTCTTGACTATATCATTGAATTATAAGAGTATAATAACTGAAATTCATTTTATTTTACAAGCTCCACATCATCGGAAAATACGAGGGTATGTTCAGTATGTCATGTCTAAGAAAATCAATGCCATTGCCATTTTTAAGCAAAATTTTCTCATAAACTATTTCATTGGTTCAGAAAATTGTATTGACTGAGGGTCATGTAAAAATCCTCTAATCTGTTCTGTGATGGAGTCCAGAAGTTTGCCTCAATCATCTAGAGACAATACAGATATGTGATAATGCCATCAGGATCATTTGGTTTCAAGTGACAGAAATTCAAATGGAACCAGCTTAGACAATAGAAGAAACTTACCGGAAGGCTACTTTTCTAACCACAGGAAGGGTAGGGGTACAGTTAAGCCTCAAAGATAAGTGAACAAATCAATTGATCTTCCCCCAAGTGTCCCTGTTTCCATCTTTTGTCTGTCTAATCATCCTGGCTTCTCTCAGTGTCATCTTTCCTACTATAGTCTCGTTTCCTCCATGTTGTGGATAATGTGGCTGCCAGAAATACCTTAGTGTTGCCTCCTACATCTCCCATCACTCTAAATTCCAGGAATTACCCCTTGTCTTAGTTGTATCTGAAAACCATGAATAAAGACTCTACCTACTTAGTTTAGAGCAAGTGTCTAACAGTGAGACAATCAGTAGTTTCCATGAGAAAGAGTTCACATAGAATTAAAATGGCCCCTGAGGGACCAGGCAAGGAAATTACAAGACAAAGAGATACCACAATTAGCATCTATCATATTTGGCCTCCAGTTGAATTAGGAATTTTTAGAGAAAATTCTACCAAAACATGAATAAATTTTAAACATAAAAACTTGGGTATTTAATGGAATAAGCTTCAATTATCTAGAAAATGTTTTTTTTTTTTTTTAGGACTTTTTATTATTTAATGATGGTATGGGACAAAATATATGTTTTAGTCGAAGCCTTTTTCTAATAGTCTTAACATTACTAGAGTATTAAATTGCTAATGGCCTAGAAAAACAAAGCCCTTTCAGGTGTCACTGATGTCCTAAAATAAAATTGAGTCCATGGTAAAACAAGTTTTTCTAAAACATTTTTGTAAAATATTCCAAGAACTGTAATATCTTCTAGTTCAATTATTCTAAGCATTAGTTTATGAGTTGAGGTGAAAGTGGGTAATATTATTCTCTTTTACTGAGGCAGAAGCCAAAACTCAGTGAGGGTGATACATGAAAACGTATGTTTAATCATTAGAATAGGCTTAAAAATGTATGTTCCAATGACATGGCTATATAGACACAGTTTTCAGCTAGGATACTATTTATGTAAAAATTCAAGGAGCTGCCACTAAGAGAGAGTTTATGCTGAAAGCAAATTGTCAGATCTGAAATGTAAGGCCTAAAAGCTGGTCTTGAACAGATTAAAAAACACACACAGCAAATAGACTGCATTGTTGTAGGCTGAAGTTCATTTTCAGAAATACATTGCTCAGCACTAAAGTGGACAGTCTAATCAGTTCCTCTGCAGAAACAGCAAGATTTTTACAAATGAAAGAAAATCTACAGAGATGAAGCTGTGACTGGAAAATTTGATCCACATGGTTGTATTTTTAGATCTGTCAAAGATTGACCTCCATTTGCAGTTTTTCTAGCAATAGTTTAATGTAAAATTAGCCTATATGTAGCATTTCAATATTTCATGAAGTTGTGTTATATATTGTATCTTATACATTATTTCTATAAAGGTCAAATATTTCCTTTATTAGTGCAAATAGTTTTTCTTTTTAAGCTATTCAAATTGTATGCCTATTCTGTATACATTTTATGTAATTAACCCAAAATCACTATCTGTGATACAAAAAATAAAAAGTTTAGTGGAAATTCACAGAGAATGGAATGTACTATTTTGTTTCTTTCAAAATATCTAAAGGGTAAAGTGATGGTGAACATATGGGGAAATTCTCACTGCTGGAATCCAAACAGGAAGATTTCTTATTTTCTCAACAGTTTGTGGGAAAATCTTGAGTATGGAAAAATAGCGACTTCTCCATATTTGAAACAGACACAACCTGGTTGTTTTCACAGGCATATCATTACTATTTCATAGATAAATGAGAATATAAGTGTGTCAACACATATATACATGTGTGCGGGTAACACGGTATCCAGTGGAAAAAAGCTTTAGAGAAAAACCATTACCCTATTTTAAAATATGCTTTTACTAAACCTATTACTGGCAATTCAGTTGACAATCATATTACTGTGTGATATTCAAATGTCAAATGCGTATCTCATTTTCAACTAAGACTATTACATCATTCCTTGTCAAATGCACTGAAATATGGCTAGGACTAGCTTTGATTAGATAAGGTACCTCATGCTGGTGTTAGCAAATCCAACCCCAGGGATTGATTCTTAAGCTGAGGGAAGTGGCAAAGTTATTATTGATGATGGTGCCAAAGCTAACAGGTTTCACATGTCCTTCATGACCATATGGCTACAGCTCTAACAGTGACACTGTTAAGAGTCATTTGTTCAAGTGTCCTAGAATCATTGCTGGAAAAAAAAAAAAGTGAAAAATCCATAAATTTTAAATATCCACAAGTGTGGAAGGTTTTTTCAACTCATTGGTTTTCTGGTTCACTGCACTTACTGGAATTATATGAAAAATAATCCTTTATGTATGTGCAGTAGTTTGTCTTATTAGAGACCATATAATCTATACACTAGAATCTAAACCCAGGGTTTGAGTCTGGGCTCCGTGCAATTCTATCTGTATGACTTCAGCAATATTGTTAACTTCTGTAAATATCAATTCTTTTACCCAATTATGACAATTGTGAAAATTAAATATAATCATCTATACAAATAAATGGTAGCTATTCCGTTGTGTTATTTAGCCTTTTCTCAACTTCATGAAATGTGTAGGATATACATTATAGTCTTGTTCTAGATCTAGAAACACATCCAGCAAGGGAAAGTGGCATGCCCAAAGTCACATGGCTAATAAGGGTGAAAAAGAATCAAGCTCAGGTCTCCTGATTTTCAATTCAGTGTTCTTAAAGTGTCTGTGGAGAAAAAGAAACCCTGTAAATTAGACTATAATTAAGGTACTGCTATAGTTACAGAGGCAAAGTGAAATAGTGAATTGGTCCAATTACCTCAATAATTCAAGCCCAAAAGTACCAAAACACTTTTATGTAGTATGTCTGAATATTTCGGGCCAAATATCTGAATAATTGCCCAATTATTCATATCATTTTGAATATATGTATAAATCTGGTCCTTTTTATGGGGGAGGGGATGAGGGTAGGCACTGAATCATGTCTCCAATCTTTCCAACCTAAATAAAGAGTATTATTTTTCATTTTCCCCCTCTAATTTGTTTCAAAATCCAGTGACTATTTTATATTAAATTGAAGTTTGTGGATAAATGGGAAAATCTTTACTGAAATATGGTACTTCCAACTGTAATTTTGGTTTGAATTAGGCTGCTTACAAGCTCAACTTCATATAAGAGTGACAAGCCATGGCCTTCTTTGTGGATATGTGTTGTGGGGGCATAGTTGGAAACCCTTTCAGCTTTTATTCTAAGTACAGAATCAAATTCTGATACTGGAGAAAATGTTTCAACCCCATTAAAAAGGGTTATATTCAAATCAGTCCAAGATAATTCTGATATCAGGAGAGGGCCAAAATTACCGTTATTTGAAACTGAAAAAATCCCACTCCTTTTTTTTCTGATCTTTACAAACCATATACCTATTTCAAGATAGAATTAAACTCTTCTAATTATATTTCCTTAGCTGTAGCCCTGAAATGAACATATCAGTATTAAAATAGAGATTAGTCACATTTAGAAAACAGCTAACAAAAGTAGACTGTTTTTTTTTAAACTATAGACATACACATCAATTAAAATAGATTGGGCATAGTTAAAATTTAGTGCATGTATGAAAAAAATCTGTCAGCCAACCATCACTTATGTTTGGTAATAAACACAGTGCTTAGCAGAGTGTGGGAATAAGGTTACCATGGATTGACAAGCCTATTATGCTTTGAACAGGTACTACACAGAAAGTGAGAAAGCAAGTGTCTTTGTTCACTGTGAAGTCTGTATTGTAGAATGATTTTTAAAATGAGGAAGGAAGAGGTTCAGACTCAATTAGGGCCCGTTTGAAAGGCTATGTTCAGTATAATGGTGTGAGTGTAAGTTCCTCTGCAAGAACATGCCCACCCTCTCTTATGGCTGCTGCTGTATTCTCTGCCTCACTACTCAACTTTCTGGTCTTTGTTCTAAAACTTGTCCAAACTGAAAGACAACGAAAGATCCCCTCAAACCAGACAACAAGAGAGCGCTCCAAAGTAGGTAAGATTGCCACTCTCCTGGCTTTGATAAGTCTTATCTTTGGAATTTTCAACCTATGTTTTTAACACTCTCTGTACTCTGCTATTTCATATTCTCTTGAGTGTGAATTGGAAGAGGAGGGTCAGTGCCTTTAAAGAAGAGATTGATGGGAAAAGCATCCCAAATGTAGGAGAACCTCAATAGACCTTTAAGGATGAGACATGAAAGGAAGCCTAAAACACAGAAAAGGAAAATGATAGAATAGGAAGTAGTTACAGCTTAATTTTTTAAACATATTTTAAGGGAAGAAAAAGCCCAATTTTAAACTTCCCTGGCACTAAGCACAATCTGTGACCACTGTTTTTCCTCACATTAATCTGAAAAGGCTATATTATGGAATGAGTTAAGAGAAAAATATGTGTATATATTTTGCTAAATTGAGATTACTAAAATGCCATTATTTTTTTTTTAAGGTTTTTATTTAAATAGCTGTCCTTTGGCTCTAAAATTCTACTTCTAAGAATTTTTCCTAAGGAAATAGTCATAAATGTGCATAGAGACTTAATTTTAAATCTGTAGAATTATGAAAATGAAAATATGAAACTGATTAGAAACAGCATAACATATGTATACAATGGCATAGAATGCAGCCATTAAAATGATGTTATGAAAATTTTTCATTTAGTATGTATATACCTGTTTAGTTCTTATAGTGGGCCAGATACTGGCCAGGCACTGGTGTACAGTGGTATCTGTTTTTGTGGACCTCACATTCTAGCAGTAAGACAAAAGTGGAAATAATTATTTGTACTTGAGATAAGTGTGATCATATATTAACTGAAAAAAAAGGTTAAAGGACATCGTGCTTCTGATTTTATTAAATATGTGTATATATATATATATGTATAAATACACATAAACTGACTCACACATACATAATATATACACGCACTTTGTATCTGTTAGCTATTGCTGTGTAACAAATCAACCCCATACAACAATCATTTATCATCATTCATGCATTTGTGCATCACTGTAAGTCCATGAATTGGCTGGAACAGTTCTGCTCCATGTTTCTCATCCTCCTTAGAAAAGCAGGCTAGCCTGAGCATGTTCTTCTCATGGTAGTGTCAGAGGTAGAAGAGAGAGGACAGAAACAGTGTGGGGTCTCTTTATGTCTAGGCTTAAGAATATACAATGAAAAACAAAAAATCATAAGATACCTAGGTACAATATTAGTCACCAGAATGGTGGGATTGTGTGTAATTATTAATTTCTTCTGTTTATTTTCTCTAAACTTTCAACAACAAAAATGTACTTTTTATAATCAAATTCCAATAAAAGTTATTTTAAATATTTCATCAAACTGAATTTTCACAGGTTTCCTATTTATTATGTCTCTTTTTTATAATTATTCATATAGAAGGGAAGCCAACTGGAGAAAGAAGACCTAACATTGTATAATGTCTATTTATACGTCAAAAAGTCATAATTACCTAATGTGTTCCCCACCTTTGAACATAAACTCTGTATATTAGGAAAAACCCAGTCTTTCCTCCTGTATGTCTCCATTGCTCTCACACAGAACACTTCACTTATGACACTTGCGGTTAGCAAATGCATGAGTTTTTCCCCCACCATTTATGTCTCTGAAACACCAGTTAGGTGTACTACAATTTAACTCATTCTGATATTATTTACTGGGAGAGAACTTCAAATACCACAGGTTAAGAGCTCAGTCCTACAAGACTGCTCTCACTCCACTTCAGATACAAATCACACATCCTGGTTGTCACCTGTGCTTCTGATCCACCAAATATATAAATCTGAGGTTCCCGAGACCTCCTCCTCAGATTTGATTAATTTGCTAGGGTGGATCACAGAACTCAGGGAAACATGTTTACTAGTTTGTTAAAAGACACAGATGAGTAGCCCGATGAAGAGATACATAGGGTAAGGTCTGGGAGGGTCCTGAGGACTGGAGGTTCTGTCTCCATGGAGTTGGAGTATATCACCCTCCCGGTACACGGATGTGCTTGCCAACCTGGAAGCTCTCTGAACTCCATACTTTTGGGATTTTTATGAAAGTTTTATCACGTGGCCATGATCAATTATTAACTCCATTTCCAACTCCTCTTTCCTCTCCAGAGAAGGGGGGCAGGGTTAAAAAATTTCAAGCTTCTAATTATAGCTTGTTCTTTCTGCTGACCAACTCCCATACAAGAGCCCACCCAGAGTTGCCTCATTAGAACAAAAAATACTTCTAGTGCTCTTATCACTTAGGAATTCACAACGGTTTTAGAAGTCCTGTGTCAGGCATGGGAAGCACAGACCCATATATATATTTTTTTCTATGATCTCATGCTTTGCACCACTAATAAAGTAGTAGAGAATTATGAAACTAATACCATCCTTATTTATTTCCTTTCAGCATTTAAAAGAAACACACAAACTAAAGAATTCCATTCTAGTTGGTTTACAAAGATTAAAATCTCCATAAGTTTACCTTTATTTGCATGTGTCCAACTCTACAACTCAATATTTTTATATGGAAGGAAACTAGATAACGCCTTGAGATGCTGTTGTTGCTTTTCACAGGGTGTGTTGTTCTTCACCTTACAGTATGCCTCATAGTGGCACATAAAAGGATGCTATATGCTCCATCTGTTTTTTTTTCTCTCCTTTTCTCTTGTAAGTGGGTGTTTTGTGTGTGTGTGTGTGTGTGTGTGTGTGCGTGCGTGCACACGCATGCGCACTATTGACTGGTTTAGGAAGCCTCCCACCCCCCTTTTTTTGTGCCATGGTCAGATTGAGTGGTAGATGTTTCTAGTGAATCATTCCATCAATTAGGCTAAAATATTAAAAGACAAGTAACTTGAGAAGGAAACTTACATTTCTATAGCACTTTACAGCAGATGTATCCTATTTACTTCTTTATTTTATTGCTTAATGACTGGATCTGCAGTAATTGCACTACTTGACAGATATTTATTTGTAAAATGTGATTCATTCAGTCAGACACTTTTAGAATGATTTTCATGCCAAGTGTTAAAATGGTGTAGGCTTGAGTAGCTCTTTCAAAAGATGCAAACACGCATGCAAATTCCATGCATCAAGCACATCTACTTTCGGCTCTTTTTATTATAGAAATATTCCAGTTGACAAAGAGTGCTAGTGAATAGACGGCAGGGACTTCTGGACTTTAATCAACCGCAATCACTGGCAGAGTTCAAAATTAATTTCCTAACCATGAATCACCTGCAGACAATGAATCACATTCTAGAGAATTTTTGCCAAGCAAAACAAGCCATCATGTCCTGTACAACTTTTGAGGACAGGGCCATGGAAACTCACTTGACTAGCATAGTTGAAATAGTGAAAAGAAAAGAATACTAGAGAAGAGTGGAACAAGCTATCAAACAGTGTCTGGTGACATTCAGCTTTACAGAGACAAGAGAATCAAGAGTTTAGCATGAAAATACTCTTTCTGAAATGGTCTACTCACTTGTTGCATGCTATTCCTAAATTCTAACTAATGAAAATCAAGGTAAAAGATTCTTAGTTAATATTTTTTGGTGATGAAAGTTTCTACACATTATAGAAATCAGAACATTTCTACCCACTCTTTAACCAAAGCACTCTCTATGAAAAGAGAGGAATGGGAAGATTTCAACAAATATGCAAATAGCTCAGATGAAGAAACACTTTGGAATAAAATAGCAAAGTCATTTATACACTTAAATTATTGGTATGACTGTCTCAATTTACCATTTTCTCTTCTAGCTATGAAAACAAAGGAAACTGTGACTTTTATTTGTTTCTAAACATTATCTAAAAAGCTGAGATAGTAAAAGAAATCATCAACAAAATAAAGAGACAATCATCCAAATGGGAAAATATATTTGCAAGCAAAGCTTCTGATAAGGACCTAATATCCAAAATATACAAAGAACTCATACAACTCAATAACAGCAACAACAACAACAACAACAACAAAATTCAATCAAAAAATGGGCAGAAGACCTGAACAGACACTTCTCTCTAGAGGACAAATGGCCAACAAATTTTGAATAGATGCTCAACATCACTAGCTATTAGGAAAATGCAAATCAAAACCATAATGAGATACCATCTTACATCTTAGCTATAATCAACAGAAAAAGTAATAACAAATGTTGGAGAAGATGTGGAGAAAAAGGAACCCTCATACACTGCTGGTAGGACTGCAAATTGGTACAGCCACTATGGATTTTCCTCAAAAAACTAAGAATTTATCTACCATATGATCCAGCAATCCCTCTACTGGGTATTTACCCCAAAGACTTGAAAACTCACATCTGAAAAAATATTTGCATATTTTTTCTCATATTTATAGCAGCATTACTCACAGTGGCCAAGATATGGAAGCAATCAAAGCATCCTATGATAGATGATTGGATATAGAAGCTGTGGTACAGGGGTGGCTCCATAGTGTAGTGGTTAGCATGTCTGCTTTACACACAGAAGGTACTGGGTTCGCGCACCAAGTGGAGCCATCAACCATACCCCTGGTGCGCCAGTCCCCTCGTGCACACGTGAGCATGTGGGAGGAGATGCTCCACCTTTAGAGATCTAGTTCTTAAGGGGAGATGGCAACATCTGTAGGTCAGGGGTGGAAGTGGAGGAGGGAATTAAAGAGGGAGGAAAAAAAAGAAGCAGCTGTGGTACATATATACAATGCAATATTACTCAGCCATAAGAAGAAATAAAATACTGCCATTTACGACAACATAGATGGACCCCGAGATAATCATGCTAAGCAAAGTAAGCCAGACAGAAAAAGTTGAAAACCACATGGTATCACTTATATGTGGGATATAAATCTAAAAGCAACAAATGAACAAAACAAACAAATGAGACTCATGGACATGGACTATAGACTAGTGGTTACCAGAAGGTAGGGGATGGAGGGAGGGGGTAGGTAAATGGGGTAAAGGGGGTCAAATATGTGGTGACAGAAAGAAATCTAACTATGGGAGGTGAACGCACAGTGTAAACATATATATCCCTTATTGTTAAAGTGTACAGCTGAAACTTACTGGCTTTTATTAACCAATGTCACCATAAAAAATATAAATAAATAATTAAAAATTTAAAAAATGTTAAAAAGCTGATATAAAATTTATTTGCAAAACATACAGCAAACAATTTAGCATATTACATAATGTCATAAAAATAAGAACTGATCACTTAGAATGGAAACTTTTATATTATCAAATTTGAATGAAGTTAATTTCAAACCACATCAACACCTAAATAATATACAACAGTAAAAAATAAAAAATCTAGGCCACCTCAAGATATTTGACATATACTGCTCCAAATCATGCATGATATTGCAAAGAAAATAAATAGAAAATTATTATCTAGGAAGAATAGTGAGTAATAAGAATTTGTGAATACGTTATTATTAAAAACTAAACCAAAGACTAGACAATATCCACATTCATAAACTGGATTGAATTTTTTTTTATTGATTGATTGATTGTTACCATCAAATAAATTTGCCTTTATAGATTCATCCAATTTTGGCATGTGAAAAAAAAGAAGATTCATATCTTATGGCACAGAATGAAATAATTTTCTAGACAGGCAATTAATATTTCAGTTTACACCATAGAAACAGGTAAATCGAGCTATAAAGTATCCATTGTCAGCCACTTTAGCCAGGTAAATGGAACACATTAACCATCATTATTATTGAGTGAAGCTAGGTGGAATTTTTGTCTTCAGACCTATTTTGTCCTTCACAGTGTGTTGTCTTCAGACCTAATTATTCCCCCTTCCTTAGAGATTGACTTGGCATTGGGGCTTACAATTCTCCTCCCTTCCACAGGTTGTGTTATCATCTGAGATTCTGAGTACCTGAAAAGATGTGTGTTCAACCCGAACAAACTCTTAGTCTCATTTCCAGTGACTTTTACCTTCCTGTGCAGTGTCCTTTAGGCACCCATCACCAAACTATAAATCTGGGACCTTAATCTTTACCTGAAATTGATCTTAAATTGTATGTTCAGACTCCATGATTGTAAATTCAGACTCTATGATTATTTAACTCAAAACTCTTATTCTCCGACTGTAGCTTAATTATTTCCAGTGTTTTACTCTTTAGGGTCATTGTTTAGCCCCTTAACAAATAGTGTTGAGAGACCTATTGGCACTTTATATTGTTCTAGACACTGGATTTCTTGGAGTGAACCAAGAAGTCAGAGACGTCTGCTGTCATGACGCTTACATTCAAAACCCTGCTTCATTCTCAACTTTCCCATATCTTCTTTCCTACACAGCTTAAGTCTCATAGTCCATCATTTCAACCACTCTTTAATATCTTAACCTCTTTGCTCATTATTTTTCCATCATCTACTGGCAGAAGCCCAAGCCTAGAGGACTCTGACCACCTCCCTTCTCAATATATTCACCCCAGTGGCTGAACATAATTTGGAGGAAATCACATAACTGTGCGGATATATGCCACAATAAATTCATGGTATCCACAAGCGCAATGGGGCCCTCACCACATCCCAGAAATCCTTTTTACTATGTTTTCCTAGCTATTTTTCTGGATCCCATGGTACTTATTTCAAATAGACAAGCAAATTTAATAATGTTGGCATCCAGGGCTAGCAGTTTCAAATGAACCTACAGATCAATTCTATAATTCATGCTGTTACCAACAGATGATGATGATTATTATGAGTGCATAATATCTGGAATCATCCTTCTTTGACTAATCAAGGCTCAGAGACTGAGGCAAATTGAAAAGTTTCTGGACCTTGGTGGAGCAACTGATTCACTTTCACTGGAGTTAGATATTTTTATTGGGTCTAACTTTAAAACTCAGCTTATATTCAGCAAGAATAGTTAAAGTAGGAAGCTTCCAAATGTTGTACATAGAGAAAGAGTAAACGTATATAACCTCCTTGAGCTGCTTGACTAGCAGCTGTACCACAAGGTGATTAAGGCTACTCCAAAGCTTAGTGGAGCCTTCGGCAGTTAATCGACATTTTTGAGTCTTGGTTTTCTGCAAAATACACATAGTAAAGCCAACTTAATAGGGTTATTGTGAGAATCAAATGAGAAATAAGGTTAAGGTGTTTAAATTATTACCTGGCCCCATAAGCACTCAAAAAAATGTTAGTTATTGTTGCTGATTCAATTTCCATTCATAATTCTGGCTTCATTTTTCTCCTTCCTGCCACATCAAACGCCATCTGCGTTTATCATCTTTATTTCCTCATCTCTCTGCCATCTCTTCACACTACCATTTCTCTGAATCTATTCTCGCCATTGTCATCAATGGCCTCCTTGACACTAAATCTCCTAGACTTTCTTCCTGGTTCTTGCTTTGTTGATCTATTAGCATCGTTGGACACTTGCGACCACTCTGTTCTTTCTGAAA
>NW_006435762.1:2071562-2089637 GCF_000325575.1 Pteropus alecto
TATGAAGAGACACTCTCCTTGATTTCTTCTCATATCTCAGGAATCAAATCGATTCAGAAAATAAAGAATATTTGTAAATTTAAGTGGGATAATAGTGGAGGCTAAAGATATAATCACGGTAGTAAAACAGAAGTGACCTGACAATTTGAGAGATATTTAGAATAGAGTATCAATAGGCCATTGCGATAGAATTGATATGGTGAGCAGGTCAAGAGTGATGACTTCCTTACCTGCTTTTTCAGGATTTCTGCCTGCCTACTTTTTTCAATACTGGTGTTTTCTAAGGTCCTGTCATAAGATCTTTGTTTTCTCACTCCACATACTTTTCCCCAGTGTATCTAATATACTCCCATAGAATTGCAATCTCTACTCTTTAAGATGAAGGCTAAGCTACTATCAAAAAAGGAATGGCCTAAAGAATGAGGTTTATCTCACCTAGGAGTCAAGATGCACATGGTCCAGCATGACAACAACTTTGCTCCAAGCAGTTACTCAGAGACTCAGCTTCTTTCATCTTGCTGCTCTGCATCCCTACATCATCTGCATTATCATTGTCTGCTATTTGAAGGTTTTCTGTTAAGTTCAGGGTCCTGAGGGAGGGAAAAAAGAAATGAGGCAGTTTAGAGGTAGGGACTACTCTTTAAAGAAATGGTATGGAATTTGCATACATCGTACCTATTTACATTTCTCTGGTGAGAATGTGGCCAAATGACCTCAGGGTTCCACAGTGAGAGCTGGGAAATCTGGACTTTAGTTGGGTATCTTCAGAGAGAAGAGGAGGATAAATTTTAGTGGACAACTAGCAGTGTCCACTACACCATCTATAAGCCATTAGCTTGAAATTCTGTATCTTTAGCCAAGAACACTTTCCTTAGCTTCAGACTCAAACACCTAACTGCTCACTGTACAGTTCCACTACAATCTCTCACTTACACCTTAAATTCAGTATGCCCCAAATATAATTTATATCCTCCTACATTCTAGAATATCCATACTTTATTTCGCCAGAAATAACTCTTCTTCCTTTGCTTCCCATAACAGCAATAGAAACACCATGGATTTCCCCAAAACAGATAATGTACATTATCTTTTACTCTTCTGCCTCCATCACTCTTGACCTCTCCTCCATATCAGTTCTATCACAGTGGCCTATTGATGTTTTATTCTAAATGTCTCTCAGATCCTCAAGTCAATTCCATTTTACTACCTTGATCATGTCTTCAGCCTCCATTGTTATTCCACTTAAATTTACAAACATTCTTTATTTTCTGAATAAATTCAATTACTTAATTTGGACAGCAAGAATTCAAATAGAGAAGGCTATTAAGTTATCTGAATCTATTTGGTATAGTGACTAGCAAAAGTTTAGAGAGTAGAGGGCTTGTATAAAAATGTACCTGAGTCTCTTCACTCCTGAGTTGAGACACCATGAGCTCCACTAATGACAGTGCAAATAGGTAGGGATTCTTGTATTCTCCAAAGTGAAGTCTAAGTGATCTTTCTAAAATACAAATCTAATATTATCACATTACAACTTTTTAAATCCTATTGCCCTTAGAATAAAGTCTAAATTCTTAACATGGCTTAGAAGTCTTACATACTCTAATTTCTACTTAACATTGCCACTCTTCACTTTGGACTTTTGACTGCAGATAGGGCATTTCCTCTGGTTCCTTCCATGCACCATCTGTCCCTTGTCTTGAGACTTTTGCACACGGCATTTCATTTGACTGGAATTCTCTACCTTAGTCTTTGATCAATTTCTAATCATCCCCGAGACATCTGCTTAGTTATGATGTCTTCCAGGCAGTCATGGGACTCTCAATGGCATATGGGATTAGGTGCCTTTTACAATTTGCCCCTTTAGTACTTACCCTCCATTATGCTTATAAAACTTTATTATAATTGTTTTTTTAATCTATTTCCCCATTAAGAATGTAAGCCCTGTGATGACAGATTATTCTGTTCACTATTGTGTGTGCAGAACTTAGAGTTTAGAATGTAGTAGATGCTCAACAAATGTTTAATAAATATTCATTTAATATTTGGATGTAGGAATAGTTTGAAATGAGAATAAAAGTACTATGGTAATTAAAAATTCTTGACACAATTATAATTAATGTTATTTACCAGAGCACATTTTTATTTAGAAAAATAATCCAATAACATTTTGAGAGTAATGAGCTAAAATGAATGATGTCAGAACAGATATGGAAATTTCAGAGTCAGCCTGATGTTGGTCTCTCTCCCTTGCCTGAGACTTCATGTAAGTCCACATGTACAGAGCTCTTGCCTTAGTCCCTCCCTCTGGTTTCTTGAAGCTTACTAGGTGAGAATTATGAGGATGTGCTGAGCACAGAGACATTAACCCATCAGCTGAACTGACTCTTCCTTTTGAGTCAAACTTCCCTTGGGCACTTAACAAACAATACTCAGCCAGAGTGGCAATCAATTAAGTGCGTCAACAGTGATTACTGATAATGAAATACCAATGTTTATTAGTGGTGTCTTTTTAAATTAAAACAAATTCAATACCATCTCTATTATAATATCATTCTTACCATTTTTCATTCTGATATTGTTTTGAATGAGAAAGAAATAATGCAGTCTATGCCAGAGCTGACAATGACAGTTGGCAATGACAGATACATGTAATAGATCACCAAGTTATTTGGTTTTAAAAATGGAAGTAAGTGTGGTTTACTCTTTTATATAAATAAGTGTACCTTTACACAGAGAATTTGGAGTAATCAGGTATGAGCTAAACAAGAGCAAGCTAAATTTAACACCACCATGTTAGAAAAGGGCAAAAGGAAGACTCTGTAGCCTGAGGAAAAGCCTCAGGACTGGGTGATGTTGTTAGAAGAGAAGGATGGAGTTGGTGTCTGAAAGCCTGTGGGTCCCAAGGAGCTGTGTTTAGCTCTTCCAGTGAGGGAGAAACAGCAATTCCACCAGCGGGTTCCAGCAGATGCAAGATCAAGCTAACTCTTTGTTGCCTGAAAGAAGTATGTATGCTATCTTCCTGGGGCTAGATGGGTGTAGTCATGAGTTTTGTAAGGGCATGTAGGGCCTTGTCTGCCCACCCATCAGTTACATATTAGTTTTTTAAAAGTTTTATTACTAAAACTAATCACACTATTATATTTTGAACATAAAATTTAGTCCTGCATTCAACGGTGCTGTGTTTCAGTATATGTCCAAAGAGAGAAAATCTCATTGCAAAGTGGAATTTACATGGAATGAGATACTAGGCTACAAAGAGCAATTCTCTCAAGATCCTCTGCCAATACAGCCTATGTGTATCTAAGAGAAAGAAAAAAGAGACAGCCCTCCTTTAGGCTATCTCTATGGCAACTGCATTGAAGCCTCACATTTCACTTTGACCTGTTCTAGCTCCTGATCCTGCTAGGCATCCCTGTGTTTTTACACTTGGAAACATCTGGAACATGGCCAGGCAAAGCTGGTATGCTCTAGGATGCAGAATTATGTAGAATGATGACTCCTCTGGAGATGTTATGAAGAGAATTCTCAATAGTTTTGTATGTTTCATATTAACACAGTCAGGTCCCACAGACCCAAACACGGACATGTACTCTTTCTTAATTGCATTATTCTTTTCTTTGGTTCATTTGCTGTGTTTGTTGTTGTCCTTGTTGCTCTCATTTGATTTTGTTCATTTGGAAGGTCAATACTTTTTAAAATACATTAACAAGTTATATAAACTTGAAAAAGAAATTCGGAGGACATTGTGTAATGTCTCAAAGAGTCATGAGTCTCACTTTTTCTAAAAATTTAAACATTTCGGCCTTGCTCTGGATGAAGAATCTCTAGCCCTTGCAGACATCGATCAGCTGTCTTTCATCTTCCTCCACCTCTTGTTCAAATTATGTGTGAAACTATAGCATTTCAGAACTAGCTGCTCCCCAGTGAATCCTAATCTGTCCTAAAGACCATTTTCTACCACCCTGAAGGTTTAACTACAACTACATTTAATTGGCACTAGTGGGCAATTCATCGGGGGCGTTGCAGTGTGACTACTCAGGAAATGTCTGCCTGCCATAGTGCTGGCAAGCTTATTCCTCTAAAATCTCACAAGATCACTTGTCGAAACGTTTTGTGTTGCAATGTTGATGATATGCCCAGTTCAATCAATCAATCAGCAAATATTTATGTTAAATGCCTGTTCTATCACTACCGCTAGCATGAAATTTCCCCTCTGTTGGCCGAAGTGCTCATGTGAATGGTGTTCAGGCAAAGGTCAGGGTGATCTCTGTCTGACCCCTGTGGATGCATTCTGTTGTTTCTAGCCCTTTCAATAGAAAAATCGATTAAACCACCAACAAATAGTTATTGAACATCTACTGTGCACCCACATTTTAAGTAGGTTTATATTTCTTCTAGTCTAGTGAAACTCTCAAACCAGGGTCACTCCCTCCCCTCCTTCCTTCCTTCTTTCAATAACAGTTTATAATATTAGCACCTAAAATTTGTATAAAACTGTGTAGTTAACAAAGTATTTTTATTCTTCACCTTACCAAGAATACTGAGAAGGAGCTTTTTCTTTTCCTCTTTGACAGCAGATGAACAGGGAAATTTGGATTTGTCTAAAGTCATAGCCAATAGGGAACGGGGTAAGCACTCAAGTCCTCTAACTCTGAAGTGACTTTCCCCAGACCCTCCATTTCTTTCTGTTACACATGTAGTATTGCAATAAGTGCTAGAGTTGGAGAATAGAAGGTATAATAAGATAAATAAATAAGTTTTTAACTTCAGAAATTTAATATCCGAGGTAGCTCAATGATTTTGTTTCACTTTAAAACAGTACTAAGAGCCTGATGCGTTTTCAGAACTCCTCTCTCATAACCAGCTAGACAATCAAAACCTTTGGAGTCTTCCACAGTTGCCTGGCCTCACAAAAGTCCTACTTGCATGATTCTAACTGGGAACTGATTCATACTACATTTCTCAGAGCCATGCTTCTCAATAGCTGCTTATCCAGCTGTATCTAAATGCAGTGTCCATGTCCTCACCTCCCTCCCTCCTTACCAGCTCTACAATTCACTTCAGTATGGCTGTTGGCCTGGCCCGGCTCTATAAGTCCATTCAAAGGGTTTGTGTTATAGTCATGATTGATCTTCAGGTCACTCACATCGAAGACATTTTTTTTCTTTCTCTTTGACTTAAGTAGAGGCAAAACAGCATAATGATAAACGAAGTATGGAACTCTGAAATCAAGTTGCCTTGTTTGAATCCTAACTCCACTATTTACTAGTTGTGTGATCTCAAGCAAAGTATTTAACCTTTCAGTGCTTCACTTTCTTCATCCATAAAATGGGGATGATAATAGTATCTATATCACAGATAGAAGGATTCAAGGAGTTAATATATGCAAAATCTGAGAAAATGTCTGACCCATATTATTAAATGCTACAGGTCTTAGCTGTTACTAAACATACTGTTTATTTTATTATTAGACATACCATCTCATTGGATAATCTGGTCGATAAAATAATTTTTATAATCTGGATCTTTGATTGAATTTTAGGAGTTCAGTTATTATTTAAAGATGCCAAGAATGCCAGAGGGAGTCTAATGGAAGTAGGTGATCAGTTGCAAATGGAATGCACATATTTCAGAGATGTGTCCTGCCACAAACCAGCAAGTATTTCTCTGTTCTTCATCTCTTGTCAGTAAATGAATAAGGTTAAAAGGCAGCATTATTGTGTTTTCCTAGTTCATATAAATCTAGAATTCTATGATCTCTCTTCTTGAAATTGCTGGCTTTTATTAGACAAATGAACAAGAATAAATTTTCTCAATAATAAACACTATAATTCTCATAAGAATTTAATATATTAAAGTCATTTTTAGGGAAGATTTAATGATGAGATGTATTAAAGGACTTTTATGCTTTTAAAGGTAAAATCTTTTTGAAAATTATTAACTAGTTTATTTTGAAGAATTATAGTGAATGACAAATTACACTTGTCAAAATAATTGAAAGTGTAAACATGTATTGATTTGATATCCTTTGATATATTTGTATTTTTTGTTTGTTTTTTATTCTGACCCTCAAGGGTTAGTGCATGTTTATAAAGGGATATTTTTGCTACTAGAAATTAAAAGATTTTAATTTTTAAAAAATGAAAGAATGGTATGTTACCGTCTTGTTGCTTTTCTAACAAATTAGTACAACCTTGGTGGCTTAAAAACAACAAAAATGTACTCTTTCGCAGTTTTGGAGGCCAGAAGTCAAAAATCCAGATGTCAGCAGAGCCACACTCCTTCCAGAGGCTCTAGGAAACATTATTTTCATTGCCTCTTTTAGCTTTGGTTAGCTCCAGGCATTCCTAGGTGTTTCTTGGCTTGAGCCACAACAGTCTAATTTCTGCCCCGTTTTCATGTCGCTATCTGCTCTTCTCTGTGTCTCTTTGCATGTCTTTTATAAGAATATTTGTCATTGGATTGAGGACTCCTCTGGATAATCCAGTATGATCTCAACTTGAGATACTTAATTATATCTGCGAAAACCTTTTGACAAATAACATCATATTTACATGTTCTAGGAGTTAATGCATGGACATATCTTTTGAGGGGTCATAATTCAACCCACTATAGATGGTTATTATAATATTGCATTGAGACTTGATCAAGTGTTTTTAAAGTTAATTTTGATTGCTGCATGCAAGTTAGGTTTTGGCTTATGTATCATTTTGGATTGGTCATATACAAGGTCCATTCTTTTTATTGGTTTACTATCCCTTGGCAATCTTATAAAAAATCGCACATTAGAATACCAAGTTCACTCAAATATGTACTTTTTAACAGACTTTTCCCCTAAATTTTTGATTGACATATCCACCTGCCTTCTTGACCTCTCCACGTGCATGTCTCACACACAAGCTGTGCTTAATCCTTCCCCTCAAACTGGTCACCTTTTGGTATTCCTCTCTTAATAAATATAAGCAGCTATCAATGTGTTAGTGAATCTAGAATCCAAGGAGTAATCTAGAATACATCTGTCACTCTCATCTCCAATACTGAACCATCAATAGGTCCTGAAGATTACATCTTTTATTCAGATAACCCTCATATCTCATCGATACTACCATTATCTTTCATCTGGACTATTGCAATAGCTTTAAAGTGCTCTTTTCTCATCACTCTGACCCTTGTCTTTCCATTTTTTACATATCAAGCAGACTGACACTTTCAAACACAAGAAGATCTTATCATTATCCATTTAGATCATCTTGATGTCTTTCTTAAACTTTTATAACAAAAACAAACTAATCTCTTGGTGGGGCACACAAAACAGTATCTCAGTAGCTTTGAATCATCTCACACTCCCTCTTGCTTTCTTACTACTGAGTCATTGATGATTTTTCATTTCATTAACAATTCTTTGCTCGTTCTCACTACAGGGAATTTGTGCACACTCGTCCTCCTGCTTCTTCTCTCCTCTTTGCCTCATGAGTTCCTATTCATGTTAACATCTTGGCTATATCATCACATCTTCAGGAAAGCACCATCTAACCCTCCAGACCAGACAAACTCTTCACTTTTCTTTATAGCGTTTAGCATGGTTGTAACTTTATATCCCTTCATGGATTATGTCTGTCTCATATAGGAGATTCTAAGAGGCTGTGCCTTTGGGGGAAGGTGGTTAGTGCTGTATCCCCAGGACCTAGCATAGAGATGCTGTAATCCATATATACTGGTTGAAGTAACTTAACCCTGGACACTTGTGTTCAGCTCTATTTCTATAACATAATGCTTGGACATCATTTTACAGAGAGTTAGCCACATGAATATATATGTATATATATTCATATATATTCATATATAACATACACATGTTAATTATGGCAGAGTAGCTACTAATTGTGCTAAAAACCTGCCATGTTTGAATAGATGTAGTCATAGAAATTAAAGTCAAATGAATTAGAGGTTTGTTAAACAACATCATAATTTGCATGACTGACACTCAAGCCTGGAAGAATAGGCATTTCAAATCATTTTTCTTCTTTAGATTGCTAAGACTGCAATTCCTGGGTCTTGTCTACTCATGGGCAGTATTATTACATGGCCAAAATGTAACAGAATAACTATTTCTTAGCTATATCTTATTTGTGCTCTGATGTATAGCCACCCTTTAATTATTTTTTTTTCAGTAAAAAGAGACTGTTTTGTATTATAATGACTAAACTTAGACCCTACTGATATTCACATAACCACAGTAAGAAAACAGGTTTGAAATTGTATTTTTTTTAGGTTCAGAATGGTCGGAAATATTTCAAACTTCAGCTTTTTGATGACTTCATAGATGAATAACAATGTAATTGGTTTTATTCTGCTACCCCCATTCCAGTAAATACTTAAAATTTAAATAAATAATTATTTTATGGCCTTGATGTTCAAATGTCAGAGACTCAATTTGCTACACAAACAAAAGTTGATGATTTTACCTGAAAAAAATGTTTGCTGTTAATATTATAGAATCTGTTTTTTTGTTTTTTTGTTTTTTTGTTTTTAAGGCATCTGGACAGTTCATATGAGTGGCCACAAGGGAGCAGTAAGAAATTAAAGCTTAGGAAGATGACTCATAGTCATACTTTATGTATGTGTCTTTTGCTATTAAGAAGAATTGAAAGACAGACCTACTTCTATTTGTTGTTAAGCTTAGAAATAGAGTTTAGAATTCTTTAACTTTTAAAGCCCTTTAGGAAGAATATAGATAGAATTAGTAAATTAACGGAAAAGAACCTTGAATTGGGGCTTTTATGAACCAAGTTCACATGTGAAAGTAGAAAAAAAATAATCACTCTGGGCAAAGGGATGTCTTGAGCAGTCACCCAGCCCATCCTTTCCGATTACGCAAGTCAGACAGAAAGGTATGTAGTAACCCATTTACAAAGCCCCTAGAAGATTCTGGCATCCTGTTCTAGAACATGGCCAACACTTTAAAATGTTTACTGTTAGGAAATATATTTTTACGTATAATCCTATTCTCTCATGTTGTAATTTAGCTACTATTTTAAATAATATCTAAGGGTACCTTGGATGTTTCCTGAAATTCCATCCCTTCTCACATGTACCCATGCCCTACTTTGCCCATACAAACTTTTCCAAATTTTACTTGGAATTTTGGATGACGTGAATTTTAAACATGAATGTAAAAATCATGAATTTGCAAAATAACCTTCAATAACCGTAATATATAAGATGTTATTATAGAAATGAGTCTGAAAAATGATTCATGACCAGTGGAAAAATAGATAAAGGACATCAACAGGCAATTTGCAAAAGCAGAATCTTAAATAGTCAATAAACATATGAAAAAATCATTCATGCTTAACAGTAAACAAAAAAATACAAATTAAAATGAGATGTTTTTATATTACTTGATAAGCACAGATTAAAAAGAAGTATAATATCCAATATTAAGAGAGAAAAGCCACTCACAAACACTGAGACATTAAGTGGAACAACCTTTGTGAGGGCAGTTTGGAAATACATACTAAAATTTTTTAAATGTGAATTTCCATTGACCTAGCAATTTCATTGTTAGGAATTAATCCTATGAAAACAATCAGACAAATACAAGTATGTGTTTTAATAGTAAAAAGAATTGGAGAAAATAAAATTTTAAATTGTCTCAAAAGGAAAATAGATTAAATAAATTAGTATGTAGTCATGCAAATTAACTACTTATAATGTTACTTTTTAATTAACATGAAAAATACTGCAAATAAATATTTATTGGCATTGAAAGTTCATGATATATTTTAAGTTAAGATTGAGAACATCATCGTATGATTTCACTTAGGAAGAAATTGTGAATGACTGCATAGAAAAATGTCTGGATAATACACACCAAATAACAATTATCTCTGGGTAATGGATTCCAAATTTATTTTTTGTTTCTTCTATGGAACTTCCTATAGAGCCTGCATTTGCATTTGTTTATTTTTAATCAATTAAAAGATGTTACTTATAAAATCAGTAAAAACACAGAAAGTTACTTCTATATTGGAAAAAAATATCCTTGGAAAACCTTAAAAGTTGGTTTGGTGAAAACATGGTTTAATAAAATATAACCTATGGTTATCCACATTTCTTAGTAATATGAAAGAAAAATACATAACAAGCTACCAGGGTATATGCAAGTCCTGTCTGTATACTACTAATAATACTAGGTGAAAATGTAAAACAAAGAAAAATACAAATGGCTGATTTATTTCATAATGTAAATAGTATTGCTTCAAAAAGAGGAAAAAAAACCCTTCTCACCTCTTACCCATGAACAAGCTAGTAACCTGATATTCAACCTATTTCATTCTGTCTAGATGTTCTAAGTGATCATATCTTGTTGATTCTCAGGCCCATATCAAACCTACAATTACTATAACGAAATATCTTTTGAAAGGACTTTTACTGAATGTGGCTTCTGTGAAGTTGAAGATCTCCTAGATAGCAAGCTGTAATTTTCCAATTATTGCAGATTTGGAAAGAAATATTCTGTTTCCTATTATAAGCTACTAACATCTTTCTTTGACCCTGTTTCTATTATCTAGAATTATTGACAACTGAATATCTCTTATGAACCTAGTACATGTTTAGACCTCAAAACAAACTGCAAGATAAATATTATCCTTAATTTAAGATGGCTAACAAGAGGTTTAGGACATTGCCCGTGAATGTCATAGGAGAACAAGGAGAATAACCCCTGGACTCTATAGGCCCCATAGCCTTACATCTATTTTTTTTTAAAACATAGAAGAGGCCCTTTTTCCCCAATTGCTCACTTTTTTCATCCTAGCATTTCTTCAGTCATTCAAGGCACTTTTTTCTCCTATCATTGAACCCTTTCAGATACAAAAAAAAAAAAAAAAGTCTATGAGATGTTTTTGAAGAGCAAATTTTAGTGTCTTCTAGTTTTCTCCCTGCCTATGTTTGTGGGAATTGAGAGTTGGGCTGTAGTAGTGAGTACAAGGCAAGGCAGCTGGGTGGGCCCGTTCAGAGCCTCCTCCCCAGCTTACCACCAATGGTTTGAATCACTCTGAGGTAATTGCCCACTTGCACTTTATGGTTCCTCATTTGTGAAATCCAAACAGGCATCGTTGACACCCTCATTGGTCAGTTACCACTCCACCCCACCTTAAAAATTATTTTATCCTTCTTAGAAAAGTAAAAAAATAAAAATAAAAAAAAAATGCGTCATGGAGATGTGAAAGCAGAAAAGGAAGTAAGTGCCCCTGTTTTATCCATCACATTTGAAAATAAGTCTTTAGCAGCCAATTAAATTGTGTTTAATAGCCGAGCCTTTAAATATTCTCAACTGTGTGGCTCACAAGATGATTTAGAAGCAGGATACTGATTCCCTGGTTGCACAATAGAGACAGCATTGGCATAAAAGATGAGTAAATGCAGTAGTCACTTCCAGACTTCCTCTGCTTACCTTTGCACAGGAATTATTTCACCGTACCCTGGCCTTTACCTTTTTTGGTAACAAGCCTTCTTGAGCTTCTGAGGATCTACTGATTCTTGCCAATCTCCTTTCTTTTCTATTCCTTGAACACCAGTCTCTTTCTACTCCCAGGGCTTTGTGCATGCTTTTAAACAACATATTGAAAATAAGAAAGTAAATTTGAACTTTAAAAAAAAAATCCAAAGGGAATGAAACAGAGTAGAGACATTCAAACAGTAAATGGGCAGGAAGGTAGAGATGTAAGAGATGAGGAGGGAAAGGCTGTGGGTGGGGTGGGAGATTAGACATGCAGGATACTTCCTTTACTATCAGCTTGCTGAGGCTTTGCGTGAGTCACCTAACATTAATCTCATCTGAAAAAAGAAATGTGAGAACACTTCCTTAAAGAAATTCTATGTGAGTAGGTACAATAATATATAAATCTCTTTGAAACATGTTCCTATAAAAACCCAAGTATTATTTTTATCTCTTAGCTCACTTAGCCTCCACATTTTAAGAATCAATCATGGAGATATACCTTGCTGACATTAAAACAGGAGTGTTATCATGAATATTTATCTTTTTATGTTTAGAAACTTGGCTTTTTTACTAGAGTTGCTAAGTTATATGGCAACTATGAGGTTGCTCAACTTAATTAAAATAAAATGTCAGATTCTAATTTTACTAATATTCACAAAGTGCCTAGCGTGTGTTATATTCTCTCTCTAGGTGCTAATAGAAACTAAATACACTGAGGGCTCCGGCAAGAATAAAGGCAACTGTAGAAACAAGGGGATAAAAATTAATGGGCCCTGAGTTAATTATTGTAAATTAAGACTCTGAAACCAGAGCTACTTCTAGCTAGTAGCCTTACATAAACTCAGTGATTTGGTCTTTCATCCATCCATCCAACTAAACGTGTATTGAGTGGCTATGTCAGGCCAGACAATGGCCTACCAAGAGTAAGACAAAGTCCCTTTCCTCGGAAAACACACATTCTCATGTAGGAAGACAAAAAAATAAAAATAAAAAATAAACAAGTAAGCCAATGAAGCAACTAGATAATATTAGAGAATAGTGATTATTGTGAAGGAAATAAAATAAATTAATTGAAGGAGAACTCCTCAAAGGATTCTTTAGATAAAGTGGCTCATGAAGAGTTGTCTGAGCTGATGATATGATGAGTCAGCTGAGAACCAAACGATAAATGAGAAATTACTAGTGTGATGAGGCAGGAAAAGAGTCTTTCAAGAAGAGGGAACAGCCAGTTAAAAGGCTTCAAGGCAGAACCGGGAAGAAAACCACTGTTTATAGAATAGAGTCTGCAAAGAGAGAGAGAATAGTAGGAATTGAGGTCAGAGAAATGGTATGGCCCAGATCATGTCAGGCTTTTGATGTCACAGAAAGGAGTTTGGATGTTGATCAGAGATGAAAAGTCATTGGAGGATTCTAGCATGAGTGAGAAACAAGCTTATTTACATTCATTTTTGAAAGAAACTCAGGCTATTCTGTGAGGAATGGACTGTAGGAGAGCAAGAATGAGAGGAAAGAGATGAGTTAAGATGCTATATAAGTCAGATTATAAGCTTATATAAGCTTATGTGAGAAGTTTATATAAAAAGCTATGTAAGTCAGGTGAGCAAAGATGGTGCCATGGACCATATTTATCATGTGGCATCAAATAGTACTGGGGGTTTTTTGTGGTACATCTAGAAGTGTTTGGCAGTGTTCCTTTGAAAGACAATTATATTGTCTCACTAAACTTGGTGGTGATGGTCAGAATTAATGCACAAAACAGATGAACCACAGCTCCACACTAGAAAAACACTTTCACTTTGAGTTCAACTCACGATGATTCTTTTCTCCAACTTACGAACATTGTACCAGGACTTAGAATGTGAATAATACTCTGCCTTCACTCCCCTCACTACAACCCCTTGGATTTTCAATCTCCTGAACCACTGCAGGCAAGGAAGAGGGAGGCAGGGTCAGTAAGTTGCTCATGTTAACATGGAAAATGAAAGGTAGAACTGCTAGCAGAACACAGGTACTATGCCTGGGCTTCAGTAAGGCAATAATCAGAACCACATTGCTTTGTAACAGGAAATCTGGGCTTCTAAGAACTGCAAAGTGGAGATTTACCAACTGAACTAATCATTCAAAGAAAATGTCAAACTGCAAAAACAGATTTTCATATTCCTGTCTGCCTAAAGAGCAGAGGTTGGGGCCCCTGCCCAGCACAGATCACAAAGCACACAATTATCTAGGCTCCACGTTTCAGTAAAAAGTTTTGCCTAAATGTGCCAGATATTGTTAAAAATACAAAGAACCTTGTTCATAAACACCAGGCTTTCTACTGATCCAAAAGCACATGTTTATTTGTGTGGTCAGTGGCCTGCATATTTTAAGAATCATGTAAATAATAAAGTCAAACCACTTTATTTGGTTAGAGTAAAATTGATGGCTCAATAATCAGACACATTTGTGAGTGGTTGTATCTCTACATATGCTATTGATAAGAAATAGTGACTGTATATATGTGAGAGAATTTATGAAAACACACTGCAAACTTTACATCTTCCTTTATGAGAAGGAAAGACCTTTCTCTTCTTTGCTTCATAAATACAATTAGAAAATATAATTTTTTAATATTAACTATAATCTATTTATTAGCTATGCCTCGAAGTGAAAAGAAACACAACAGTTTAAGAACCATCAGACCTGGAGTGGAAAATGTTTCTAACCATTAAATGTAATCAGAATATTTGAATACTTTTTTTTTTTTATGTCTTACCACAGGAGGAAAAAGTAGATAAGTCTACTTCTGAAATCGAGACGATTGTAGTTCCCCCTATTTAAATCCTAACCAGAAAGAAAGTGCTAATAGAAAAATCAACATAAATTTTGTCTATTTATATATGCATTTTTATTTGTAGTCTATTTTTACCTACTTATTTTTCTCAGATCAGACTAGAGATACATTAAAATTAGAATGTAAATAACTTAAAATTATTTTCTGATTTTTGGCATAGCATAGTTGATCCTTTGCCAATCTTTGCACCCATACCCAGATGGCAGACACTTTATTTTTGCGCCCAGCAGTGGATATCTCCAGTTTGATCCCAAACTTTCTCTCAGAGTCTGCTGCATGAGTCTTCACCATAGCTCACCAGGTAGTTGCTACAGAGATATAAAAACTAGTTAATGAGATGAAAACTCCTTGCTCTTCCTGACCAACATACAAATGGAAGTAACTTTTTTTCATATGATAGTAAGCAACTTCTCTAGAGCTCATTCTTGGCACACTTTTTATAAACTACCAAAGAAAAACTACAGGGGACCTCCAGGACTGAACAGTACAGAAGGTCAGTGAAACTGGATGTGGTAAAAAAAAAAAAAAAAGAGAGAGAAATAAAGGTAGTTCATCTGTGTCGTGCACATATTATCTAAATAGGCTTCAGTAATGATGCTCAAAATGGAAAGGCAATGTGCTCTATGAAGTCAGAATCTAATCCACATCCTCCCAATTCACCATGTTTCTACCGTAAAATCTTGTGGTGTATTATGGCTTTTGTCTGTGAACTACAACTTGTGTGTGTGGGGCGGGGAGGGTGGGGGAGCCTTGTTTTAAATTGTAATTTTACAGGAGAACTGATTAATGGAAGTCACAGACTGGATGAAAGTTTGGCTTTGATTTGAATCAATTGGACAGAGGTTCTTTTGGGGTATCAGAACTAATAGCAAGTAAAAGCAACAAACAATACCTTTGATTATTAAAAAGGTGGAAAGGAAAAGAAAATCGCAATTTCAGGTGTGCATTTAAAGAGTTAGGACTCAAGTACTGCTTACTTGCAGTCTTATGAGTGAACACAGATCCAGGTTAAAACAAGGCCAATATTTAAGCAGTAACTAGCAATGTCAATTCAGAAATCTCTCTAAACTTTGATTAGAAATAATTGCTACTTAAAATATCTTAATTCATTTTAGCATTCAACGATGTAAATTATTTTAGTCATTTCAATATCCTTTTTAAAAACTCAAAATACACTGTCTACAGGCACATAGTTGAAAAAGGGTATACTCTGCTAGGAAGAGAGACTTACAAATTTGGAAATTTTCACTGAGTTATATAAAATAAGAAGTTAGTTCTTTCCAAAGTTAAACATAAACAATGTGTTTCTTCTCAATTAATTACAGGTTCAATATCACTATCACTCAAGGAAAAGATTTAGTATAAATAATCTTAAAATATTAGCATAAAAGTTATTTTAAGAGTATATTATTTAATCTATATTACTGAGATTATTTACTAGAAAGTATTTAACTCACTATGATTTATTATTTTATTTGAAATATTAATGTAATTTAGATTCATCTAATTCTCATATCCAGTGGTAAATATCTTTGTAAGTTTTATCTTTAGGTCAGTCCAGGGAACTAGAACAACAGTTCATGCTATGAAAAGGCGGTTGGAGTAAAACCAGTTTAAATAATTTGAAGATGAGTGGTTCCACTTATATAACTATCGGTTGTCTCCTTTCCAAACAAGATCTTGAAGAGTAGCCTGTTTTACTTGAATGCTGATTCTAAAACAGTTTTGAATATTTTCTACTTTCCATTACTAAATTCACACTTCTAGAGATTATGAAAAATAATTTGCTTCTACATCATTGTTCAGTTTTAGAATTGTAAATCCACCCTATGTGGATAATGAGAGTTTTTGCATTTATTGTCAAACATCTCCAACAACCCTTCTCCTAAGTGTATGTCAAGATAAGGAGCATTTGCGAAATAAACAAAGGGAAACAAACAAGAAGAAATAATTTGTCTCATTTTTCTCCCTGTTTTACGAGAGAGAGAGACTCTGTGGCCTAAGACTCAAGATTTAGATCCACTTTTTAAAATATAGAATTATATTGAAATTTCTGCAAGCAGAATAGAGTTTCTTACCACTGAGTCATACTGTATGCAAGAACTAAAAAGGATTCTTTATATTTGCTGTTTGTGTGTTGTAAGTCTTCTAAATTTTCTTTTCCAAACCAATGGAAGCACACAAATGTTGCATTGTAAATGCACACAATAGTGTGAGCCAACCTGAAATAATATGACTGTTGTTGACTATGAATCTTTTTTAAAAACATTTTTCCCCCGGCAGCTGCTTCTGACTTCAGTTTTACAATATTATTTCCACGCATATCCATGAATTATTTAAAATTCCTAAGTTTGTAACTCTCTGCTCCTGCTGGTTATAAAGTGGGTTTTGAACCATTGTCTTGAGAAAGATAAATCACATACAAGACCGAATTCCACAGGCGTCCTTCTTTATGTCAATAGAGTTTTCATAAATGCTTTTATTTTCCACAGTGATTTAGTTGTTTAGCAAAGTGAGTGAATAGTTCATTAGTTTTAATATAAACCAATGTAAAATGAGAGCTTGAGTAGATATGGTATCTATGAACATAATGGAAAACAGTAAAGGATAAGCTTGCATTATAAAAATTATATCTAGAAACATAAAAGTCTCCCACTTTTATCTAATTAAGAATCATTGAGGATGATTCAGCTCTCTAAAACTTTTCCTCACCCATATTTTTTCAAATTAATTAAAGTTTTATTCAAGTATCTTTTTTAAATATCAAAATATGTGGTTTAGAAAATTGCTCCTTATTGATATGTGACAATCTCAATTTCTTCAGCAAAGGAAAAGGCATTAAAACATCACTTGCTATCCAAAGGAAAAAATTTTTTAAATCCCCTGTCAAATATTTCCAACGAGATGATCTTATAGAGCCTATGCTGTAGACCAGCTATCCCTGTATTTGGGAGAAGGCAACATCATTTGGGTGGAATAGCACTGAGAAATATGTAATAGAGTCTGTCTTTCCAAATGAAACTGAGCTTTTTTTTTTGCTTTCTATTTTTACTTTTGACTTTTCTTCTTTCCCCTCTTTTTTCTTGCTCTTTTCTTCCCATAACTTTCTTTATGTCCCATTGAAACTTTGGCCTTCTTACTACTCAACTCAAATGAAGCATCTAAGACCAAGCAGATTCTTCTATTTGACTTGAATTTTCATCCAGATGATTTGAATCCTATAGATACACCATTTTTCAAAATAAGAACTGGCAACATTCAATTGTGGGGTTCAATTACAGATGCCACAGATGTAAGGTGCTATGATGGAGTCTTATAGTATTTATTGGAAAAATTTATCTCTAAATTAAGGATTAATATTTTTAAAATAAACTCAGGTTTATGGAAGAATCATCAAACACAAAGGCATGCATGAATCATTAGGACAAATCATCTTAGACACATTTTTGTAATTTTCTTCTATTCCAGATGTTTGATTATTTTACTATGTTTGGGGAATTAAAACTTTCTCTTCTGATGGTTTTTGCATTCTCCAATAAATGTTGTTTATAAAAACTGTAAACAAATCTGAATATGTAAAATTACCATCTAAGAATATAGTTTAAAATAATCATTTCAAAAGTATTTAAATAAAATATAAGGTGATAGTATTGGAAATTCTTAGTAGAAAATAAATTTTTAAAATTTGTCTTGATAGTTTAGTTATAAAAATTATATTCTTAATCCATTTTAA
>NW_006435762.1:2089653-2097343 GCF_000325575.1 Pteropus alecto
TATGTAGATTTTATTTTTAAATTGCTATAAAATTTTAATTTGCATTAACTTTTTTAAGTCAACAAATTTTAAGGAGTACCATATTACACTTTATAGAGTTTTGACATAATAAGAATTTTTAAAAAGGAATCAGATTTCCCAAATGGTTTTGAAAATTGTTTTAGGAATGTTCTTAACTTTACAGTTCAGTGTTAAAATAGCATTAAAATAATTTAAATTGAAACTTGTTAAACTAAAAAATTAACATTGTTAGACATTTTAGTAAGTTATTAAGTAAAAATTTGTTAGTTCTTTCCATTACAGAATAAAATAGTATTCTTAGGGAAATAAGAATACTCAATAATGTTGAGTATGTATTTCTCAATAATGTTGATGGGTATATATTCCCCCTTGTTCTATGGTGTGAGCAGAAACAAAAAGTACAAAATATATTTTTCTAAACTAATTTTAAATCTGTTTTCAAGAGCTGGAACATAGTTCGCATGTACGGCTCTCAGCTGTTTGTGTGTTTCTTGAACAGGATATAGTAGTAACTTCCTATAATTTTTAACTCATTTGAAAAATATACGTATTCCAAAAGTTGTAATAACAAAAGATAAAACCAAGACACATTTATAGCAGAAAAGTTTAAAACTATATGTGCTTTTTGCAAGGAAATTTTTTTTTTTCCCTGAATGCTTTTGCAAATAAGATAGAGCTCATGATAAGCAAAATATATCTCCCAATAAAGATTACATATTAAACGGGTAGTTAATCCAAAGCGCGATATTCTCCACCTCTTCTAAATTATTTGGAAATAACTTTTCGATGTTAAAGAATAGCTTATTTATTTATATTTATATAATGTTTAAAAAATGATAATGCACTTTTAGCCAAGAAATTACTTAAATAAAATTATATGACTTGTGACTAACACTGTGTGCTTTTGTTTTTAAAGGAAAAAAATACAGTTACGTACACTGCTGGGTTGTATTTATAGAGCATTTTTATTGTTAAGTTATGCTTTAAGAGCTTAAGGAACATTTGAGAACAATAATCAGCAGTGTGTAATGGTATTGTTAGTGCAGTCCTTTCTATTGAATTTTCAAGATGTTGTAAAATGAGATTATGTGAGTAGCACCTCTAGACACTTTTTCCCATCATTGTGTTGGTATCAATCGCTGACTTCCACCATTTCTCTGGGTATTAAATAGAAACACTGTTTCCCACTGCCTTGATTGGAGGATTTATAATACATGACAGAACTGATAACCCTGCTGAGATTAAGCATTGTAACCTTATGAAAGATAAATGGAACCTGCAGCTCCAGAAAGTGTCTCTAAGACAGACCTGAGAAGGTATGTCTTACTTTCGTTTCTTATTTTCACAAAGTGCTTCTCCCCCTAAACAAATCTGACTCAGAAAGACAGTGAGAAACCTCTGTCTTCTTAAGCTTCAGCCACAGTCGGGCAGCCCTTCCACTGGCAGAGGCAACCTTTGCCAGATGCCGACACATTAATGCCTCTCAGCAGAAAGTGTGGCTCATGATCACTTTCTGGGCGCGGACATATTGCCAGCACACACCGGATCAGTTTGCAATTGGCAGGGCTTGGCAGGGCTGAAAATTGAACCATTTATGAAAAAGGGGTGTCTATTCCTGGTTCTGCCCCTGGCGTCATCTATAACTATGGAAAAAGTCTTCTCACATTTGCTTCTCAATTTCCCATATAAACAAAAAGAAAATAAATTTAACAATCAATCATTGACTCTCTTCTATAAAGAGCTATGGGGATCAGATATTAAAATGTTACCTAATCTGATTTATTGAGGGTGGCATAACAGGTTATGAGGCCTGGCTGCAGAGATCAATAGATCTACAGCCAATCACTGGCATTTTAAAGATTTCTCCTACATTGTAATCACCTTCAGAGTTCATGGGCAACCGCCCATGATCAGAAGTACAGAAATTGCATCCCCTCCACTCTCTTGTCTAATCTTAAGAAGACAACTATCTCAATGTAACTCTGGAGAGTGCCTTGTCAGCAAATAACTGCTACCTATAACTGAACTGCTTTTTTATATCTTTTTGCCTCTTATTTACTGTCCTTACTCATATTGATCACTCTTCTAAATCCACCCAATCCACTCAGCATTCTCATTAACTTTGAAAACTTCATCCCCACCCAACTTCTATGAATTGCTGCCTGGGTTCTGGTTCAGGAATCCTCTTTCTTCTCACAAAATATGTAATGTGTTACATTTCATTTCGATAGGAGATATCAGATGACCCATTGGAAAGACTATAAGCTAAAGTTTGAGTAGCTGTTGACAATGTTAGTACCTGCTGTACAAGAGTATTTTAATTTTACCACTTGACAATGTCTTATTCCAAAGGAATTATTTTTTCTGGCATTTTTTTCTAGAAATTAAAAACGCTCAAGTACAGAATTTTCCTGAAAAGAGATTTAGTTAACTGCAAATTTACAATAGATAGTGATAGCCTAGTGCTACTCTAAGCTTAACAAATCATATATGAAGAGTTTCCTTTCTTTCTGAGCCCCTTATTCTAAAAGGATTAGCAAACCATAAGAGTATGAAAGAATAGGGGAAAAGTCTGAAAATAAAATAACATTAAGAACAATTATTGCAATTATGAATGTTTCATGTGGAAATTATAGGCTTGGAGAGGAGGCACCCTCATGATCTTCTATGAACAGTGATTTAATAGAGGAATTGGACTTACTCAGCATGGTTCCCAAGAACCACATAAGATGCAGGAAAAAAAGATAAATTCAATGTAAGAATAAAGCTGTATCCACTGGATCCATTAAAAATGAGAATCAACAATATATGATCACTTAGAACATCTAGACAGAATGAAATAGGTTGAATATCAGGTTACTAGCTTGTTATGAGAGTATCTGAGGCATTAAATGGTTGCAATGAACAAAGTCTCACTCCAGCATAATTCTTTAAAGTAGATTATTGAAAGAAAGAAAAAAATAAGGAGACACTCCTAGGACTCAGCTGCAAGCAGTGTGGTCAGGCTTCTAAGGAACCAAAATTATTGTCAGGCGTCTCCTCTCCCAGCCCTTTCTCTGGGGAACCACGGCCTCTTTTCTATCCTTCTCTCTTTAAATCTGCTACATTCTTCTCTTTGCAGAATAGATTGACCCTTGGAAATTTCCAATTTCTGAGCCTCCATAATTTCAACTTGCATGTGGCTCTTTATGTTCTCATTGCATTATGGGCCCCAAACAGCAACTCTCTGTTATTTCTGGGTCTTGTAGTTCCAAATTTTCCAACAAGATTTTATCGCTTCTCTTGAGTCCAGTTTCCCACCTGATCCAATTTGTTGTACTGATTGGGTTGGTTCTACTAGTTACCATTATAGTCAAGGCCTTCAGTCAAGTGCAGGGACAGGGAGCAGATTCTTTTGGTAGGGAGACTGGTGGAGACAAATACTAGTATCTCTAAAACATAATAATCAGCTCCCTCAAATAGAGTGGGTACTGAATAATCATCCCCCAGTACTGTTGTGGGAATATACACCTATAAAATCCTTCCAACTTTTTTATTTTGATCCTATAAATTTCTATGTAAGTAGCAGATTTTAAGGGGAAGTTTTTGCAAATTTTTAGATCACACCAAATAGGTGGCTGACTACATTCCTGTTTAGCCAGCTTAGTGTTTCTCATCTTAGTATATGTGCCCACCACGCAGGCATTCAGTCATCCTTGACTCCACCCTCTCTTTCACTTTCCAAATCCAAGCAATCAGCAGAACCTGGCAATTCTATCTCCTAAATTACCCACTCTTCTGTAGACTTTTCTATTAGACTATTAATGCTATCCTAGTCCAAGTCACCATTGTCTCACATCTGAAACATTTCAAATGTCTCTTAAGTTGTCTTTCAAGGTCATTTTAACCCCATTTTCCACACTGCAGCTAGAAGGACTTTTCCAAGCAATTCTGATCATGTTGACTCCTGTTTAAAATAAGACTTATTAGGCTCTAAGTTCAGAATCAAAAACTATTCTAAAATCTACACAGTCTGTGTCTTGCCAAGCTCTCCGGTCTCGTCATATACCACTTCGCTCTTTGTTCTCAGGGCCGCAGCCAGACAGTTTAGTTTCAAAAATGGAAATATACCAAGTTTTCTATCCCCTCAAGCTCTCTAAACTGTTACTTCCTGTACCATGAACATACTACTACCCTTAGGCTAGATAAGTTCAACTGAGCCTTCACATTTCAAATTAAGTATCACAACTTCAAGGAGGTCACCCCTGTTGAATGTTTGTTCCTATAACATGTTGTTATTGCTCATTTGTAACATTCAACTCTATCAAATTCACTCATTTAATGTCTGCCTTTCCCACCATAGTATAAAATCAATGAGGAGACCTGTTAATGACTTCAAGGCAAGGACAGCACTTAATATAAAATATAACTCAATAAATATTGGTGGAAGGAATTAATTAATGGTATGCTTAGATCTAATACAAGCATTCTGAATATGTGAAATTCTAATTTTTTTACATTTTCAGAAATGATGAAAACTTCACACTTCTTAAAGCCTGTAAACATGATTAGGGAGAGCAAGATACTTTGTGAAAACTTCTACAATTAAGGGCATACTTTTTAAAGTGTTAAATTATTTTCCCACTGGAAAAAAAAGCAAAGAAGTCTATGTAGATTATGTTTGGTATAACTAAACATTAGTATAAAGACATCTCATAAAAGCAGGAAAATAACATTTTAATTCTTCCAAGAATTTAATATATCAAGCACCTAATATATACCAGGAACTATTCTAGCTATTTTAGATATAGAGTAAAAACAATTCTTGACCTCATGAAGTTTATTCTCTGGTAATGTAGCATGGTTAATCAAATACACAAAAATAAGAAAAAAAATGAAAACACTGAAGTATTCACACAGACTTAGCCAAATAATTTAAAACATAAATATTTCTGGTTAAAATAAAATAATAATGTTTTTTTCTCCTATCCATTAATCTTCTAGGCAATCTCCTAGATGTTGCATAGAGGCACAAGAGTAAGATGTTGGGTAAATGATAGAGCAGAGGTAGATATAACTTCTTTGTAGATGTGCCTTTACAGAGCTTTATTTCTAAATATTTTTTAATGTAAATAACTTAAACATTTAAAAGCAACAGAAATGCTAATATTCTTATGTATCACCCACTAAATTCTACCAAAGAAGTTACAAGGAATAAGTTAAGTCTGGTGACTTTGTCCTCTTCCTTCTGAAAGCCGTGGTTTAAACCGAGAACAATGATAACACTGGGTAGCAGAGAGATCATGGAAAGATCAACGTGTATGACAGTCCCCAGATCAGATTGGTTATGAGAATACATGAGAATCTAGATGCCAAGAGTGGAAAAGAAATCATGGAAAATGGGGTGATATGATATCCCTGTTAACTCCTTTTGTTTTAATTCCAAGGGATTCTATGTTGGTACGAGCCAAACAATAGACTCTGTAAGAGCAAAGTTCACAGCACAATAGAAGCTCCAAAATGGATGTTAATGCAAAAGGAAATCAGGCCACTTAGAAAACAGAATGTTGCTTTTTGTGTTAAATTCATGCCAAATTTAACTCAGAGAAGATAATTCTGAACAATATAGAGTGCTGCGGCTTGCATTGATTCAGACAGAATCCACAAATACGTCTGACAAAGGTCATCAATGAAATATCTGATAGCACGAAGAAATTATCAATCATTCATTCATTCATCTGATAAATATGTCTTGAGTGCCTACTGTATATCAGGTATGGATTGAGGATAAGGAATGGAATAAAACAAACACTGATCTCACATACAGTACAATATAGTATGAAAAATAAATACATAGCACATAAATAAATACATGTCTAATACAATGTCAGATGAAAACAAGTGCTATAAAAGAAAATATAGCAGTGTAAGGAGATAGAGAGTGCTAGAAGGTGGTATTTAGGATGAGGCAGGTGGATCTGACTTGTCTCTTAATATGACATTTATATTAGAAAGGAATGAGACAGGAGAAGCATGTTCAGAGAGGAGTGTGGAGGGATAGCTGGAGTTCAGATCATGAGAGCACTATGGACCGTTATAAGATATTGTCATGGCTTGGACTAGAGTAATAGGAGGTATTGTAAAGTCAACAAAGAAAAAAAAAATGGGGAGCTCTTCCAGCCAAAGCATCCTACTTGGCTCAGTTCAATTCAAGATGCTGACAAACTTCAAGGCTGGCACTTGAAAGACAAAATTATGGTGCTTAAAATAAGATTTTCAAGTAGATAAAATATATTTGAATATGTAATTGTTAATAATTAAAAAAAAGAGCTTTTTGCTTCCTATATCCCTTTCATGATGGTAGCAGGGGTGAATTTTGAAAAAGTGCCAAATCAAATATCTATAAGAACATTGCTCTGTCCCATAGATAATTTCCATAGAATTTAGTTCCATTATTTAAAGTAGTTTTTCTACCAATCAGCCAAAGCCTAAAGCTTGACACAGTAACTAGAATAGCCATTCTACAACTACCTTAGGAGAACTTTTTCAACTGTGCTTTAATTTGCGAAGGTCATTTTTAAATCTCATTCTTTTGACTGTTCTAAAGATTATATGTTCCAAAGTATCCTTTTAAAAAGCAGGTTTTAAGTGCTTACAGATTTTTACATAATACATCATGTTGATTAAATTTTATCCTTCTGACAGGAGACAGATCAATGAATTAAGGATTAGGTATGAGTTAGTCATAGAGGGGCATAAGAGAGTTTTGAGGAACTATATCCTGATTACGGTAGTGATTGTGCATTAGTCAAATGTGGGATGAGTTTTACTGAATGTGAATTATGCTTCGATAAACGTGACTTTAAAAACTTTTTAATAGGTGGAGAAGGGAAGAGATGATGAACATCTATCTATCTATCTATCTATCTATCTATCTATCTATCTATTATTTATCTATCTATCCAGGCTCAAAATAGAATTTGGTGCAGATCACTGTTGATCAATTGGCAATGAAAACCCCATCAAGGATGATAAAGAGAGCATCAATGATCTCTGACTTGCACTAGTGGAGCAGTCATTAAAATGTTCATTGGTAGAGCAGGAAAAGCAAATGGCATAGATGATAGAGGCTCTGTTCATCCCTCTGGTGACCACATCAAAGATGTGACAGAAACAAGGAGCAAACAGCAAGGAAAAATTGCCTGGGATCTAGATGAACAAGCCATACAACAAGAGAGAAATCTAAGAAATCACCCTGCAGTGGCAGAAGGTAGAATGGGGCGAGGATGCGAGGCTGCCTGGTCCCAAGTGGCTGAGTAGGACAGAGGCTGCGAGAGTGGCAGCCAGTAGCTGCAGACACCTCTTAAAGGGGCCATGTCCACGAGTAGACTTTCACAGTGATGGGCCTGTGCGCTCTGAGCACCAGTGCCTGTTTGGCTGTGCAGGGGGCACCAGGGAGTTACAGGACACTAAGTTGTCAGTGTGAGGGCCGAGGCGAGACTCACTCTGTACAGAAGTGCCAGCAGTATCCACTGTTCTGTTGAGCCCTCCTACCTCCCAGTGGGCGGACACAGCACCATCATAGCTGAGATGTCATCAAACTGGATAACAGAGGTAGCTCAGCCCAGAGGATTCCCTGAAACTCCACCTCCCCCAACTCACAGCCCCATCCAAGCCATATCCAGGCGTA